>NW_007731688.1:37431-58195 GCF_000696425.1 Galeopterus variegatus
TTTTTTTTTTTTTTGACTGGTAAGGGGATCGCGACCCTCGGCACGGTGGGGTCTGCACCACGCTCAATCAGTGAGCGCACTGGCCATCCCTATATAGGATTTGAACCCGTGGCCTTGGCACTACCAGCGCCACACTCTCCCGAGTGAGCCATGGGGCTGGCCCTATCCTTGATTCTTCAAGCCAGTAAGAGTGTGGGTTTCTAAATTGTGGCCCTACACTGACTGGACCATCAGGCCAGAAAAAAAAAAAGAAAAGAAACAAAAAACTGGAAATTCACTCAGTGCAGTTCCTTTTGTCCAGGTGTAAATTCCTCTCAGTTTCTGATTGCTTTTTGTTACTCTCCAGTGATATGTATATAGTTGGGTTTTCCTTTTCTTTCTTTTTTTTTTTCCCTGGATGTTTTATCTTGCGGTGGTCTTTTAGGAGTAGTCTTCTATTACTGAAAGCTGTAAGTATTCTATATTTTTAAAAAAATTCCACTTTGTATATTTTAGTTTTTTAAATCAATTAACAGAAACATTTTCCTCTGTGTGTATAAGAAAGTAATTAGATAATTACTGTCCCATTTTCTCCACCCAGTAATGATAGTCTATAGTTTGTGTCTATCTTTTATATTCCTTTTTAATGCTTTTATTACATTACTTGTAGACTAGGTATAGAATTGTTTAGGATGTGTTACAAATGCATATAAATAGTATCATGTGAAATGTCATTCTGTACTTTCTCCCACACAGCACTGTTTTCACGGTCTGCTCATGTTGGTACATGTAGGTCTACTTCATTTTCACAGCTGTGTATTAGTCTGCAGTAAGCATAACTACCATGATTTATTTATTCATTTATTATCCTATGATGAGTATTTAGGTGTTTCTAATTTTATACATCACCCTTACAGTCAAGGTGAAAAAACAAAATGCCAAGCTATTTATTCTCTCTGTAGGTAAGCAAACTATGGGCTTTCCTCTTCTCACTTTTCAAGACCGATCAGATAATAAACTGTATCGCCTTCAGACTCCACAGAGTCCCTTAGTGAGACCATACATGTATGATTATTATGAAATGGATAACTACCCAATTGGGACAAATGCCACTGTTGCTGTGATATCTTACACTGGTTATGATATGGAAGATGCCATGGTAAGTTTTACCTGGAAATGCAGTCCCAATCTTTTATTTTTTAACTTTTTTGCTTACTATGAGATCAATGAAGGAATATTTCTGTGTGCCCAAGTACCTAGTATTTGGCGCATGAGTATTCTATTAAACACTTAGTTACTGGTCTAAGTTGGAAGTGGGCAAGCCTTGAAGGATAGTTCACTAAGTGATTTGAGTGCATGTTGTGAGTGTTGAGCAGAAGTAGTCTTGGACAGATCTACCTTTTACATGTATGCATGATTAGGTTTTAAGCTGTTTATATTTGTCTGGGTTTTAAGAGTTAGTATTGGAAAGTATGGGGAGAGTTTTAAAATCTAATGCTAGTTGTTCTAAACCAAGTATTATAGTCCTACTCAGTTTTATTTTGGAAATCCTCATTTGGCCTCAGTCTCTTAACTTAATGATTCTTTGACCTCACAGATTGTTAATAAGGCCTCTTGGGAACGAGGCTTTGCCCATGGAAGTGTCTACAAGTCTGACTTCATAGACCTCTCTGAAAAAATTAAACAAGGAGATGACAGTCTGGTGTTTGGAGTCAAACTTGGTGACCCACGGATTTTGCACAAGTTGGATGATGATGGATTGCCGTTTATAGGAGCAAAACTGCAGTATGGAGATCCGTATTACGGCTATCTAAACCTCAACACTGGGGAAAGCTTTGTGATGTATTACAAGTAAGTTTGGGTATCCGTGCTTTTTTTTTTTTCCTCCCCTTTTTCTTTTTTAACTTACTTCTGTAATAATGAGGGTATGTTTTTTTTTTTTTTTTTTTTTTTTCCTGGCAGCTGGCCGGTATGGGGATCTGAACCCATGACCTTGTTGTTATAACACTATGCTCTAACCAACTAAGCTAACTGGCCAGCCCAGATACACTGTATTTTAAAGGCTATTTCTCAGTGGAATTGCTGGAGGTCAATAAAAATTATTTTCTAACAGGATACTTTTTGGAGAAAATAGAAGAGTACTTCAAAAAAATTCATGGAGGGCCGGCCCGGTGGCGCACTGCTACAGTGCGCCGCTTGGGAAGCGCGGCGGCACTCCCGCCCAGGGTTCGGATCCCACATGCAGACCGGCCGCTCACTGGCTGAGCGAGGGGCGGGAGCAACGCCGAGGGTTGCGATCCCGTCGCTGGTCCCGGTCCGGTACGGGCGCGACACTGAGGGTTGCGATCCGTTGCCGGTCACGAAAAAAGACAAAAAGGAAAAAAAAAAATTCATGGAAAGATTCATTGTATTGTTTTGTTTTTTGGTGGCTGGCTGGTATGGGGATCCAAACTTTTGACCTTGAGGTTATAACACAATGCTCTAACCACATATTTTAATTCTATTTCCACGAACTTTTTGAAGTACCTTTGTATAAGTGGTAGCTTAGTTATTGTCTTAGTCCATTTGTGCTGCTATAATAAAATGCCTTAGACTGGGAAATTATTATAGAGAACAGAAATTTACTTCTCAGTTCTGGAGCCTAGGAAGTCCAACATCAAGGTGCTGGCAGATTCAGTGTCTGCGAGGACCTGTTCCTCATGGATGGCACTGTCTAGATGTCCTCACGTGGCAGGAAGTGAAAGTGCAAATGGGCAAACAGTACCCTCACACCTCTTTTATAAAGTCACTAATTCATTCATGAAGGCTCCATCCTCTCAGCTTAATCACCTCCTTAAGGCCCCACCTTTTAATACCACTACAATGGAGGTTAAGTTTAACATGAATTTTGGAGGGGACACAAACATTCAAACCATAGCAGTTACTGTCTCAGTCATAACTGAAGTGGCATTGCTTAAATGAGACAAAGGTCTATGTCTCTTATGCAGCCTTTGTTTTTCTACTTTTCTTGTCAATCTGTTACAGTTAATGAGATTATATGTGATTTATTTTAAAACTGTATTATTCAAACTTTGTTTTTCTTTCCTTTTATTTATTTATTTTTTTGTGCACCTGGCTGGAACAGGGATTGAACCCTGGACATTTATCAGCACCGCACACTAACCAACTGAGCTAACTGGCCAGCATATTATTCACTTTATCATCTATCTCATACATGTTCTTAGGAATGTTTCCTAGCCAAAATTTCAGTAGATCTTCATAATAGTTTCTCAATTGCCTTTGTTTTGAACGTAATTCTGTAGTGAAAATAATCAGTAGTCCTATCCATAAATACTTTAGGGATACCAACTCTATTTATATTGGAGAATAGAGGTAAGAATAAGTTTTACAGGGCTGGCCAGTTAGCTCAGTTGGTTAGAGCATGGTGTTATAACACCAAGGTCAAGGGTTCAGATTATAGGATCTGAACCCGCGGCGGGAGCGTCACTGTGATCCCAGCGCTGCACTCTCCCGAGTGCGCCACGGGCTCGGCCCCAAGAAAATGTATCTTTATAAGTTTAAACAAAATTTTATATGGTTTATTTTTTCCTAGGAGTAAAGAAAATTGTATTGTGGATAACATCAAAGTGTGCAGTAATGACACTGGGAGTGGAAAGTTCAAGTGTGTTTGCATCACAATGAGAGTCCCTCGGAACCCAACTATCGGAGATAAATTTGCCAGTCGTCATGGGCAGAAGGGCATTTTGAGCAGATTGTGGCCAGCTGAGGACATGCCTTTTACTGAGAGTGGGATGGTCCCAGATATTCTGTTCAATCCTCATGGCTTTCCATCCCGTATGACCATCGGTATGCTAATTGAGAGTATGGCTGGGAAGTCTGCAGCTTTGCATGGTCTCTGCCATGATGCTACACCCTTCATCTTCTCAGAGGAGAACTCTGCCTTAGAATACTTTGGTGAGATGTTAAAGGCTGCTGGCTACAACTTTTATGGCACTGAAAGGTTGTATAGTGGCATCAGTGGGCTAGAACTGGAAGCAGACATTTTCATAGGTGTGGTTTATTATCAACGCTTACGCCACATGGTGTCAGACAAATTTCAAGTTAGAACAACTGGAGCCAGAGACAAAGTCACCAACCAGCCTATTGGGGGAAGAAATGTCCAGGGTGGAATCCGCTTTGGGGAGATGGAGCGGGATGCTCTTTTAGCTCATGGTACATCTTTCCTCCTTCATGACCGCCTCTTCAACTGCTCTGATCGATCGGTAGCCCACGTGTGTGTGAAGTGTGGCAGTTTACTCTCTCCACTGTTAGAGAAGCCGCCCCCTTCTTGGTCCGCCATGCGCAACAGAAAATACAACTGTACTTTATGTAATCGCAGTGACACTATTGATACTGTTTCTGTGCCTTATGTTTTTCGGTATTTTGTAGCTGAACTGGCAGCCATGAACATCAAAGTGAAGTTGGATGTCATTTAACTTGAGCTGGCCTTTTGGGTTAGGAGCTGTATCAGATTAACACAAAATTTAACTTTAGTTCAGTGAAGATACTTACTAGGTTACTCTTGGGTTTTTCAAGGGTGTTAGAACTCTCAACCAAGACCTGGCAACTATGAATTCAAAATTTCTGAATCTCTCTGGAACCACTACTGAAGTTGATTTTTGGTATACTTGTTAAAAAAAATTCCACATATAACTTCTTAAAAAGTGATACCTTGATAAATAGAAGGATGTACAAGGAAAAATTTCCTTTCCAATCCCAGGTTCCCTATACCATGCTTTCAACACACAGTGACTGTCACACATCTGTTAGTGCATCTAGAGCAGAGCAGTATGATAAAAATATAATGCCAATCATATATGTAATTTTATATTTTCTTATTGCCTCATTTGAATAAAAACAGGTTTTTTTTAACAGCTTTATTGAAGTGTAGTTATACAAAAACACCACATATGTATGCAGTTTGGCTTTGAACATATGCACACACTTGTCAAAGTCAAGGTAATAAACATATCCATCATCTTCAAAAGTTTCCTTGTGCCCCTTTGGTTTTTTGGGTTTTTTTTTTTTTTTTTTTTTTTTTTTTTTTTTTTGGTAAGAACACTCAAGATCCTCTTAAAATTTTGAGTGTGCAATTCAGTATCATTATAGGCAGTATGTTGCACAGGAGATGTCCAGAGCATATTCATCTTGCATAACTGAAACTTCGTACCTGTTGAACGACTCTCCATTTCCCTTCCTTCCAGCCCCTAGGAATTACCATTCTACTCTTCTGTGAATTTAGATACTTGTATACGAAGATCATGCAGTATTTATCCTTCATACTAAATGACTGGCTTATTTCACTTATTATAGTGTTCTCAAGGTTCATCCATGTTGTAGCATATGGCAGGATTTCCCCCTTCTTTAAGGCTGAATAATATTCCGTTTTATGTATATACCACATTTTCTTTATCCATCAATGGACATTAAGGTTGTTACCATATCTTAGAAATAACTTTAATAACCTGTTCATTTTAATATAGCCAGTGTCATTTCAACATTTAATTTAAAAATTAAGATAAGTTACATTCTTTTCTCATACCAGATCTCTTAAATCCAGTGGGTATTTTATATTTAGTCTGTCCTACCCTTGGCTTTTTTTCTACTTGACTTATATTGAACTGCTTTCATGTCCATTTGTAGAGTGCTGCTTCCCCACCCCCCTTTTTTTGTGTACACTATTTCATTGTATGGATGGCTACTTGAGTTGTTTCATTCTTCGGCTATCATAAACAGTATTGTCAATAGATAAACTCGTATACACTTGTGTAAGTACATGTTGCTTTTTGATGGTAAAAGCTTTCATAAGATAAATCTTTCCTGAGTCTGGCTTTGGGTGGTCTATCACTAATTATAAGGCAGATAGGACTAGACTAAGAAAAATCTATCTATTCAAAGTATATCCTGGCATTTCTTCATGAAACCAATTGAAAAACATAACGAAAAATACCTTGAATCTGTTGGCTGATACCTCCCTCTACCATTAATAGAATCCCAACTTTCCCACCCCATTCTAGTCTCTGTTAATTTTGTGATCCCATAGCTGAGGTCCATTGTTCAAGTCTCTCCACTTTTTTTTTTAGCAGCATTAAAATTGTTTAAAAAAATTTTTTTTTAGCTTTTAATTTTAAATCGTAGATTCACAACTAAGAAATTGACATTGGGGGCCGGCCCGTGGCTCACTTGGTAGAGTGCGGTGCTGATAACACCAAGGCCCCGGGTTCGGATCCCACATAGGGATGGCCGGTTTGCTCACTGGCTGAGCGTGGTGCTGACAACACCAAGTCAAGGGTTAAGATCCCCTTACCGGTCATCTTTTAAAAAAAAAAAAAAAAAAGAAATTGACATTGGGACACAATCCACAAAGCTTATTCAGATTTCACCAGTTTTATAGGCACTCAGTTGTGTTGTGTGTATATAGTTCTATTTAGTTTTATCACCTGTATAGATTGATCGATAGACACCAGTGTAATCAAGACAGAACTGTCCCATCGCCACAGGGCTCTGTCATGCTATCCTTTCATAGCCGTCCTTACCCCTGTCCCCATCTCTAATCCTTGGCCACCACTACTCTGTTCTCCATCTCTATAATTCTGTATTTCAAGAATATTATGTAAATGGGATCATAACAGGGTAACCTTTTGAGATTGGCCTCTTTCAACATAATTCTCTTGTGATCCATCTAAATTGTTACGTATCACGGGGCCGGCCTGTGGCTCACTCGGGAGAGTGCGGTGCTGATAACACCAAGGCCCCGGGTTCGGATCCCATATATGGATGGCTAGTTCGCTCACTGGCTGAGCGTGGTGCTGACAACACCAAGTCAAGGGTTAAGATCCCCTTACTGGTCATCTTTAAAATAAATAAATAAATAAATAAATAATAAATTGTTACCTATCAGTAATTCATTCTTTTATTGCTACATAGTACTCCACGTATGGATGTACCAGTTTAACCATTCACGTTGAAGGACATTTTGTTTCCAGTTTGGTGTTAACAGATAAAGCTGATGAATAGTCATGTACAGGTTTTTGTGTAGACATAAATTGTCATTTCTCTGGGACAAATGTTCAAGAATGTAATCACTGTGTCATGTGGTAGTTGCCTTATTTAATTTTACAAATACCTGCCAGACTTTTCCAGGGTGGCTGTACTATTTTACATTCCCACCAGCAGTGTATGAGTGATCCATGTTCTCCACATTCTGAGCAGCTTTTGGTGGTGTCACTATTTTTTATTTTAGCCATTTTGGGAGGTATGTAGTGATATTTCATTGTGGTGTTTTGTTGTGGTTGACTCCTTGTGGTTTTAATTTGTATTTCTCTAATGGCTAAAGATGTAGAACATTTCTTCACGTGCTTTTCCATCTGTATATCCTCAGTGAAATGTCTGTTCGTGTCTTTGGCACATTTTCTAACTGGATTGAGACTTCATTATATATTCTAGATAAAAGGCCTTTGTCACACAAGTGTTACATACGTATTTTCTCCCGGACCATAGCTTGTTTTTTCATCCTCTTCAAAGGTCTTTTGCAGGCAAAAGATTTTCATTTTGATGAAACCCAATTTATTGTTTGTATTTTTCGGTGGGTCATGTTTTTGGAGACATGTCTAAGAGCTCTTCACCAAGCCCAAAGACTTTATCATATGTTATCTCCTGAAGGTTTTATAGTTGTATGCTTTACATAAAATCTGTGATCCATTTACCCAGGTAGAGTTAATTTTTTTGTATAGGGAGGTTTAGATTGAATTTCTTTTCTTTCAGCCTATAGAAATCCTATTGCTCCAGCACCATTATTTGAAGACTCTCCTTCCTCCATTGACTTAATTTTGCAGTTTTGTCAAAAATCAGATGGCCATACCGGTGTGGGCCTGGTTCTTTATTTCATTTTATCTACCTTGTTGGCTTATTAACCCTACCTCTACATTTTCATTTTTAATTGTTTCTTTTAAAATTTCTAGTACACATCCTTAGGCTTATCACACTGATGTATTATGTCACTTCACACATAGTATAAGAACTTTGCAACACTACACACTGCCCTGTCTCTTGGCCTTCGTTCTATTTTTGTCATGCACTTTATTTCTACATGTGATGAGCCCCACAATATATTACCACTTTTGCTTTAAGCACTCAATTACCTTTCAAGGAGATTTATGAGTTATTTAATATTTAGCACCAATTTGCCATACCTGGAGTTCCTTTATCTTACTGTATATACCAGCTTTTCATCTTGGATTTTCCTTCAACCTGAAGGGCTTGCTTCAGTGTTTCTAAACTTAGGCGAGATCAGGGCAGCCTTCGGGGCTAATTTTGTGTCACTGTAGAGACAATATCTGAGCACCCAATGTGCAGTGAGGTTCACTGTGGCTGGAGGGATGTGGGTGATGGTGAGCCCGCGGACTGCTCCGCCTGTGCCTTTCTGGCCATTCTCTTCCTGGCCTGGAGTGCAGAGGCATGCTGCGAGCTGAACCCTCTGCAACTCTGCAGCTCTCTGCTCTCCAGTACCCTGCATTATGAACTCTTGGCCTCCCCAGATTCTCACCTTTGTCTCAACTCAGGGAGACCCCTGGGTATTTTAGTTCCTTTCCCCTGTGCTGTGTGGCCATTAGTGTCACCTCATTTGTGTCCTTACTCTCAGGGATCACTGAGCTGCCATGCTTGTTTTCCAACATCTGCACTTTGTCTTATGTTTTGACCAGGTTTTAGGTTTATGTTGGGAGGGTAAATCCAGTCCCTTTCACTCCATCCTGGCCAGAAGAAGATATTTAAAGAGAGTACGAAAATCTCACTGAATGAATAGTGGAATAGTTCACTAAGAAATTAATTCCCCAGAAATATGGTAATCAAAACATATGCACTAATTTTAGTTTGTTGAGAATTATTTTTGTGTGAAAAAATTATAAAAAATGAAAGAGACGTTTGACACAATACAGCCAGAACTTAAGTTTTCCCTCAGTACACATCTGAAGGGTATTTGGATGACCCGTGTTCTGACTTGGAACAAAATAACTTCAGGTCACTGCTCACCACCAGTTCACTTATTTTGAGGACAAACGATATCTGTTTAGAGTCTGCTGTTGAAGGCTGTGGCTTTATAGGGCCTCATCTACTACCACCTTTTTTTTTTCCAACACATGGTCTATACAGAAAGCCTGGAAAACAAGTTTAAGGGAAGAGCTAGAAGTCTTAAAAGCATATTACTCATCTACTACCACCTTTTTTTTTTTCCAACACATGGTCTATCTATACAGAAAGCCTGGAAAACAAGTTTAAGGGAAGAGCTAGAAGTCTTAAAAGCATATTATTTTCTCAGAAATTTTGATTCTGCAACTGTAGCAGAATGGGAAGAAAAAAGAAATGGCTGAGATGAAGGAGACTAGCAAGGGCACAGCAGAACCGACACCTTCCTAGAACAGAAGCAAAGAGCAAGCACACCACCAAAGATTTGTAACGTCGGGTCTGAAATCACAGGGACGCTGGAAGCTGCTGGCACTTGCTTGCCTCATCAGACACAGAGGAGAATATGGATTTCCCCAAGGCTGAAGTCCACAGTCCCTCCAAGAGTGACTACATCTAGGGGCACAGGCTGAGCAGAGAAGTTAGCATTTCCCTTTAGTGCATGCACTCTTAACAGGACAAGAGTGCCCTCAAGAGGGCAGAAATTGGTTCTCGGCAGGGGCAGGGGGAGGCAAAAAATTTTTACATGTAAATGGTACATACACAGATATAACTACAGTACATAGAGTTATCCAGCATTTCTGTGATACTAACATTTTGTTGGGGGAGAGATTAGGAAAAATATGTCTAAAAGGTGGAGGATGGGAGGCAGTAATGAAAAAAGGATCGAGAAAACTGCTTTAGCATGTCATTCAGTCCTAAGAAATGGAAGCAGTCACCCTGACGTGCCATTTGGTTTGTGGCTCTTGACACCTACTTGAGGTGGGCTTCCACAAGTGACACGGGGAAAAGAAATGGTGAAAATGAGACAGAATCTGTGACTTGTGGCTTTTCTGTGGGCCACACAATTCAGAATGTCAGAAATGTGGGGGCAGGCCAGCCCAGTGGCGCACTTGGTAGAGTGCAGCACTTGGGAGTGCGGGGGCGCTCCCGCTGAGGGTTCAGATCCCATATAGAGACTGGTTGGCTCACTGGTTGAGCGCAGGTGCAGGCACGACACCAAGGTTTGCGATCCCGTTGCCGGTCACGAAAAAAGACAAAAAAAAAAAGAAAGAAAGAAATGTGGGGGCATATTTCCCCAGAAAGGAAATAGGGGGCATGGTGGGGGGTGCTGTAGACGGATTTAGATCGAAGCTGGAGAGTCACAGCTTTCTCCCTGACCTTTCTCATGCTATCCTTCTAGAAAGATGTGACCCCAGTCAGAGATGAACAACGAGAAAAGAAACAGTAGGGAATACACAGATTGAATGATGTTCTACTTATCTCTCTGAGTGGAGGGTTGTATAACAAAAAATAATTATTGAAAAGATAGTGCTGTAGTCAAGATTAAATGTTATGGTATTTATCTCTATAAACTGCATTTTTGTGTAACACAAATTAATATATCATCTGAAATGATAGCTGTACACAATATTGATGATGTTTAGCTCTATAAATATAGTGTTGGTATAACAAGAAAATATTTGCAATTGAAGGTTAGGACTATGAACAATGTTGGAAGTGTTGCTGTTTTTCTCTTTGAACAGAATGTAAGTATAACAACAAAGAATGTTCCTACTAAAAGGATAGGTATACAACTGAATGATATGTTATCTCTATGAATGGGGTGTTGGCATGACCCTAATACATGTCTGCAATAGAAAGATAGGAAGACTGAATGACATGTTATTTACTGAAATAAGTAGTTCTGTTTTAACATGAATAGCTGTATCTATTGGAAGGACTGACCTGTGTGTTACAACGCTGTGCAGTTATCTCTATGAATGGAGTGTTGGTAGAACACTAGTGAATGTTCCCTAGCAGGCAGAACACAATTGAATGACCTAGACATATATGTATGATTATGTTACTTATCTCTAAATTGTAGTTTTTGTGTAACTAAAAAATGTATGCAATGTAATAATACACAGGCCAACATTCCATTTGCAGAAAGAACATTCAGTTCAATTTGTGTGTTACACAAACATATGTGCAAATTGAATGTAAATTTGTATATATACACATGTATGTTTGCATATGCAAATTGAATTAAATATATCACTGCAAATGGACTGTTGATATACTACAAAAGAATATATCTACCAAAAGGCTAGAGCTAAACCAAGATCAAATGATAATTTTATCACTTCTTATACAGTGGTTATCTTCCAATAAGGGAGCAGAAACTACAAGGCCAGATAAGAGACACACCTAAAACAGACACGGGGTCACTTCTGCAATCTCTTGGTCAAAACAGTCACCCAGATTCAAATGTGTGGTGAAATAGATTCCACCTAATGAGTGAAGCCTGGGAGATACTATTGTAGCAATCACTGGGAAATAGAATCTGCCACATATGGAAAAACATATAGATAAGATTGAATGGTATGTGTATCTGTGAATGGAGTGTGGGTGAAACAACATATATTCTCAAAGGATGGAGTATACACAAAACTGAATGTATTGTAGATTCCTATAAGTGAGTGTTGTTAAAACACAAACCAATGTAGCTGCTAAAAGGAAAGCATACACAGGTTTTAATTATTTGTCATTTATCTCTGTAAATGGAGTATTAATGGAATTAATACATTACTGAAAGGAAAGTGTTATAAACAGTAGTAATGGCATGTTACATACCTCCATGAACACAAGTATATCTGCTGAAAGGAACGTGCAATAAACAGGACTGAATGATATCATGTGTCTCTAGGAATAAAGTGTTGATAGAATTGAACATATCTCTGCAGTATATGGGAAAAGCTGTACACAAGTTATAAGGCTGTGTTGTGTATCTCTATGAATAAAATGTTTGTAGAACACAAATAAATATGCTTCCTGAAAGGAACATGCTCTCCTCATGACTGAACATGTCATGTGTCTCTGGTGTATTAGGCCGTTTTTGTTGCTTATAACAAAATACACTGAACTGGATGATTTATAAAGAAAATGAAATTTATTGCTTACAGTTTCTGAGGCTGGGAAGTCCAAAGTCCATTTGGTGGTAGCAACAGCGACCCAGGGGTCTCACATTGCAAGACGATGGAAGCAGAGGAAGCAGAAAGAGAAAGACAGACTCTCCTCTTCTTTTAAAGCCCTCGGAACCACGCCCCTGACCACCATTCTTAATCCATTCACTACAGCAGGGTCCCACAATCTAATCACCTCTTCAAGGCTCCACCTTTCAATTACCATAATAGGATTTCCCACCCTCTTAACAGTCATGGTGGAGGCTAAGTTTCTATTACATAAAACTTGGGGGACACAATTCAAGCTTCTGTGAGTTTTGGGGGGACATAATTCAGTCCACTACATCTGGGAATGGAGTGTTAATAGAGAACACCTTCGCTTTATAAGGAAAATGCTACACACCACACAGCATGTTATGTATCTCTATAACACAAGTCCTGGTATATCACGAGTCTATCTATGCAAAGGAATGTGACACACACACACACACACACACACACACACACCCAGATATGTATCTCTCTGAATGGAATGTTGGAGAACAAAGGAAAAGTACTTACTAAAAGGAAAGATATACATTGAACTCTTCAAAGGTTATTTGTCTCTCTTATAGTATATTGGAGAACACAAACAATTTGAAAGAGTCAAAACCTGTGTGGGACTGAAAGGGTGAAAATCACCATACACTGAAAATAAAATAAGCAGCTTTGCCATTAATCAGGCTGCAAGACAAACACAGATCAAGAAAGCAGCAGAGTTAATGACAGACATCTCCCAGGGTCATGCAACAGTTGTAAAATGCCATAAAACCCCCTCCAATGTTGCCCAAACCTGCTCTACAATTTCATTTATCACCATGGCTGTCCAATTAATTACCCTCACCTCATCACAGCACCCAGCCCCTAGTAACCCCCAATTCTCAGTCTCTCCTCAAAAATAGCAATCAACACAGACTGATCCCCACTTCTGAGCCTACACAGAATCCATCAGTGGAAAGTCAGACCTCACAAAAGATGCTTCACTTCTCACTCGTCTGTGCAGTGTCCGTGGAGTGACACTCCACAGATCCGCTGGCACTCTCCCTCACTGAGACTCAGTAGATTGGATTGTGTTAAACTGAAGGCCTGTCCCTCGTGGTCTTTAGCTGATGAGACTTTAGCAAAATGTGTCTACTGAAAGACAAGAGTATGCAGAATTAAATGATATGAAGCAAATCTCTGTGAATGAAGTGATGGTAGAAATCAAACAAATATATTTACAAATAAGTAAAGTCTGTAATAAGTCTCAATTATACATTACTATAGTGTTGGTAGAATACAAACTCATCTTAGCAATATAAGAGAAAAGCTAAATGAATAAAAAGAATGGATTGTTATGAAGTGTTTACTGAAATAAGTTAAAGGATCTCTATACATAAATCAGTGATATATTTATCTCTATAAATGGAATGATTTTAGAATATAAATGAATATGTCTAAAGAAAGGGAAGAGCAAATCTGAATATGTCTCTCAATGGATGGATGATTGAAAAACACAAAAGAATGTATATTTTAATAGCAAAAGCTATGTTCAAGATTAAATAATTTATGAATGGATTGTTGCTAGAAGATAAACAAAAGCAAAGCTATATACATAAGGTCATTTATATTTTATGTTTCAGTATGAGTGGTGTTGCAGACACACATAATTTTATCTATTGAAATGAACATGCTATGCATAAAGTTGAATATATGTTAATATATAGCAAGGATCAGGCAACTTTTTCCGTAAAGTGTCAGATACTGAATATTTTCAGCTTTGGGGGCCATATGGTGTCTGTCACAACTACTCAACTATGCCAAAGCAGCCATATACAATAGGTTAGTGAATGGGTGTGCTTGTGTTCCATAAAATTTTACTTTCAAAAACTGAATTTGGGTCAGGGCCACAGTTTGCTGACCTTTGAGCTACAGAAAAGGACTGTGAGTAGAACACAAATGAATGTATCTCCTCGTAAAAAACTTTTTGAAAGGTTGAGTAATATGTGTCTCTAAAAATCATGTGTTGGTAGAACAAAAAATAACATTTATTGAAAGGAAAGACTGATAAGCAAAATGGAATGGTATGTTAGCTATGTCTGTAAGTAAATGTTTGCTAAGACACACAGGAATATATCTATTCAGAGGAAAGTTGCATACTCAAAATTGAATCCTATTTATTTATGCAAATAGAACAAAGAAATGTATCTAATGAAAGAAAAGAGCTATACTCAAAATGGAATCATATGAAATATATCTATGAGTGGACTGTTTGTATAAAACAAAATTACTTAAAGGAAATATCTGTACTCAAGCTTGAACTGTTACGTATCTCTTAGAACACAGTATTGGTAAAATGCGATATGTTATCTCTGCATTATGAGGGAAAAACTATATGCACGTAATTGTTATATGCTATGTATCTCTATGAATGGGATGTTGGTAGAAAGCTAATATATCAAAATAAAATAAATTCCTACAGACAACTGAATTATGTATTTTATCTCTGGGAATGAAGAGTTTGTGAATCTAAATGAATGTATCTACAGAAAGGATGGATTTATTCAAAAAACTGAATGATATGAAATATATCCTTATAGATGGGATGTTGGTAGAAAACAACAAGAAAAGAAGGTGTCTACTGAACTGAAAGAAAAGACCGATAGACTATATATATTACGAATCTCTAGAATAAAGTTCGGTTAGCATGTAAATGAATATGGGTATAACTACTCAAAAAATAGTGGTATACACAAGATTGAACAACAGGTTATTTATCTCTATAAATTGAATGTTAGTATAACAATGATTAGTGTATCTAATGAGACAGTGACAAGTTTTTAAATCACTATAAATGAAGTGCTTGTGAACACAAGTGCATGTATCGGGAGTGTCGGTAGAAACAAACAAATGTTACCTATTGAAAGAAAGATCTAAAAACAAGACTGAATGAAAGGTTATTTTTCTATGAATGGATTGCTGTCAGAACAGAAATGATTATCTGCTGAAACAAATTACTGTACACAATACTGAATGGGATTTTGTATCTCTGAACAGAGTGTGGGTGAACACAAATGAATACATCTACTAAATGAGAATAGTATATATAAGATTCTCATGTATATGTATATATTTGCACATGTATATTTATATGAACATATATCTCAATAAGTGAAGCATTAGAACACAAGCAAAAAAAATCTATTTAAAGCAAAGATTTATTCACAAGATTGAATTACATGTCACGTATCTCTATGCAAAGAGTGTTGGTAGAAAACAAATATCTTCAATGAAAGGGTAGAATTAGACATAAAATTGAATGTTACTTTTATCTATGGACGAACAATTGCATGACAAAGAAATTTATAAATATCTTACATGAAGGGGAAAAAGCAAATTCAAAATTGAATAATAGGGGCCGAACCTGTGGCTCACTCGGGAGAGTGCGGCACTGGGAGCGCGGCGGCGCTGGGCGCGCTGAGGCCGCAGGTTCGGAGGGATGGTCGGTGCGCTCACTGGCTGAGCACGGTGTGGGCGACACCAAGCCAAGGGTTCCAATCCCCTTACCGGTCACAAAAATAAAAAAATAAATAAATAAAACAAAATTGAATAATAGGCTTTGGTTCCTGGGATGGGTCCTGCTAGAAACCAAACCCACAGCCCCAGCCCACCTTGGAGACAAAGACAAAGAACACAGCTCCTCAATGCAGCCCAGGGACTACGCGGGTAGATTCACAATGCACAATCCCTCTGACTGTCACAAAACCCGCTTTCAAGTAAAGGGCTCTATATTTCTAATGCAGAAGCCACTGCTGCATGCCAGCCTTGTGACTTCCCCCATTTGTCTTGTAAATGAGGCTGCATCACAGGACATACGACCAGCTCCTGGCAGACAGATGACATCTAGTTTTAGACCTCCCCACCCCAGGGTTGTCAAGGGTCCCTCACCATTGTTGACACTTCTCCAGGTTATGGTGTTGCTCTCAGTTCCAGTCCTGTCAGTCAACTCTGCACTCCAAGGTGGCCCTTGAAAGTGTTTTATTTAATAAACATTCCACACACCCAGTGGTTGTAACTGGTTCTACAAAATGTATTATAAAAATAGATGTTTTAAGTATATGTAGTACTTCTCTTGAAGTACTCCTTCGATGGTAAGGGGTTGGGACAATGCTGCGGTGAGAACGGCAGCGGTGGGATGAGTGCACATCCGGAACCCACCGGCACCCCCAGCCAGCCCTGTGGTGTGGGCAAAGCAGTACAGGATGGGTGGGGGGAAGAGACCCCACTGATGAGAGAGCGGGGAGAGGCCAGCGTGCACGGGCACTGCCCAGCAGGCCAGACTGCCCTCCTCCTCACATCAGTCCTGATGAGCCCTTTGAATAAAAAGTGTTCATTAATAACAATTATAGAGAGGGTCGTCTGTGGCAAAAAGATGCTGGCAAAAACACCCCGTGGGGTTTGGATTTGGTCTCCCTTTAACAGAAGACACAGAGAGACGCATAGGAGGTGGTGACGTGAAGAGCGATGGGTCTACATGCTGAGGAATGTCGAGGATTGCTGGCAACTGCCAGAAACTGGGACACGAGCATGGAACAGATTCTCTCTCAGATGCTCCAGAAGGAACCAACCCTGGCAACACCTTGATTTTGGATTTCTGGCCTCCTGAACTGTGCGAGAATACATTTCTGCTGTCTGAAGCCATCCAGTTTGTGGTACTGTTGTGGCAACCCTAGGAAACTAATGCAGCTGAGGCTCAGCTCCCAGTCGAGCAAACTCCTAGGTAGCATGAGCTCTAAATGGGAAATTCCTCAGGATAATACCTCTCATTTGATCAGAATGTTTAATATTGAGGTTGGTGAGGGGGAGGTGAAGAGGCCCAGGCCATCTGTAAGAGAACCAAGCTTCGTAGCTCTTCTCACACTACCTTTTCCCTTCCTAAGTGATGCAGCATTCTGCTTGAAACATCAAATGCAACTTCTAGAAGGAAAAGCAGAGAAGTGGGGGAAACGCCCTCTACGTGTGACATTTCTGCATGTCTCCCTTTCGCCTGTGACCCACGGCTCAGAAGACCTGGAGGAAATCAGTACCGGGAACTGTTCACCAGCTGCAGCTTCTGAATCTGCATCTCCCTCTTAATCTTCAAACTCCATGAACTTGCAGCAGGTGAGGAAGGCAAAGGCAGTACAGAGAAGGAGGCCAGGCCCACTGGGAAGCCCAGCACCAGGCAGCCGCCCAGTGCAGGAGAGAAGGAACTGTCCTGAGTGGGCAGTCAAAGTTCTGCTTAGGACTTCTCCAGGAGGGAGCTGTTCCCAGGGGGCACAGTTTGGGGCCAATCTCACAAGGCCACCTCAGAATTCACTATCTCTTAGGAAGGTCGTTAAGCTTCTCTGGGATAGAGCCATAGCTTTCACTTCTTCCCCATGTCTTACCTCGCCAGCACCATGTAGTGCATGATACAGGCCTGTGCAACAGCATGGCGGGACCCAACAGGTGGACCCTCCTCCAGGTCTGACCAGCCCCTGCCTGGAAACACAAATGGCTGAAATCCAGAAGCAGGAATCCTAAGGCTGGGTTTGCACTCTGGAAGTGTAAATCTGGGAGACACGAAATCCAGGAGATACTAGTGAGAAAGAGGAACTTAAGCTCCAAGGAAAGGGTTAATCTCCCCCCCCCCTTTTTAAACGAAGGTGTTTAACATGGAGAAAGGGGGGGGGCGGGTAACAGCCAGGAAACCCCCTCGGAATCAGGGGACCTGGCTTCCTCTCACAATTCTATGTGCCACCATTTCCTGAGGAGGGGTGGTTCTGAAGTTCTATGTCACTACCATATGGCTAGTGAGGAAAGATGAAACATGACTGGAAGGGTGTATCTACTCACCGCTGTCCTCACAGCCTGGAGATT
The DNA here is from genome assembly GCF_000696425.1 of Galeopterus variegatus. Lineage (NCBI taxonomy): Eukaryota > Metazoa > Chordata > Mammalia > Dermoptera > Cynocephalidae > Galeopterus > Galeopterus variegatus. Next base: position 55,494 of record NW_007731688.1, read on the forward strand.
TTACATGTATTGAGCTACCAGGATTGGCCCTTATAGCCCCATCATGCCAAGATCTGGAGGGAGAAGCTTTCCCAGAGAAGACAGGAGGGAAAAATCCAAGAGTGGAAGGTGGCAGTGGAACGATATGAGGGGAGAGAAAGCGCCCTTAGGAACCCAGGAGACTCTATCCTAGTCTACAGTACCCTCCTCCAGTTAGAAAATCACCTACAAACCCAGGTACCATCTCTTCCTGCCACATAGCCCCTTCAGGATAACGAGGGTCAAGGACTCCCTTTGCTGCCAGCTCATAGGTCATCCGGTCAGTCATTTCTGCACAGCCATTAATGGCAGGTCTCAAGCCTGGCCAGAGATAGAAGCACTAGACTTAAACTCCCTCAGGGTTGGCCACATTCTCTAAGTGCTCCTCCCATCCATTACCTTGCATCCACCTCATCACACTCCCTGCCTCTCATCAAATCTGACATGCCCTGATTCATCTATTCCTGGTACATCTCCCTTCCCATGAGATCTCCAGAGTTCCAATCTCCTATCCCATTCCCTTCACCATACCCTCCTTCCTTCCTGATGAATCTGGAAACTTCCTATAAAATCAAACAGCTGATTCTCTTTCTCTTCTCCACCTCCTCCAATTTGCAGTGCTATTCTCAGCTAACTAAGCATTAGGAAGAAAGCAATCATTAACCCTGACCAGAGGGGCTTGAATTTTTTCAAAGATACTCTTTAACTCAAATATATCTTTAATTAAAGGGTGAGTTGTATTTTTGCATATTTATTTTCAAGTATTTTGCTTTGAGGATACCCCTCAAAGAGGGGATCAATACTAGGACCCCACTTCTAGAAGAACCAGCCTAAAGGAGGCGTTTCAGTGAAAATGTTTGAATCCTCAACATTTTCACTGAATCCTCAAACATTATCATGCATAGAATTATCTTGGGAAGCTTACTGAAAATACAGAATCCAGGGCCCCCCTCTCACGCTCTCGCTCAGAGTAAAAGCCAAAGTCCTTATAATTCCCCACAAGGCCCCACACCCTCTGGCCTCCTGCTACTGCCCTGACCTCCCCTATCATTCTCCACCTCACTCTCTCTGCTCCAGCGAACCAGCCTCTCCTCATGCATCATGTGTGCTCTTCTCTAAGAGAACTTGCTGTTGTCTCTGCCTGGGACACTTGTCCATGTGCTTCACTCACTTCAGGTCTTTGCTCAAATCTTATCTTTTCAGTAAGGCATTCCCTGGACACCCTGCCTAGAACTGCCACCCTCCTGACACCATTCCCTTCCCAGATTTATTATTCTCTTTAGCATTTATCACTAATTTAGTATATGTTTTTCTTATTACTTTGATTATTGTCAGTCTCCCCCACTAGGATGTTTAGCTCCACTATGGTATAAACTCTTGCCTGCTTTATTCGCTGCTGTCCCAGTGCCTGACACATAGATGGCACTTAGTATCACAGGAATGAATGAACGGATTTCGTCTTATCCTAACAGAAATGCTGTGACCATATGGTTTTATTCATTCCACTATTACTCTGCCAAGACCCACGCTGTGTAAGGGGATACAGTTGTGAGCATGAGATACAAGGCCCTTCCCCTCATGGGATGAAAAGCTTTCTTTCAGTGCCCATGGCTTCAAACCTACTGGTGTCATTTGAGGCAGATTCAGATGGCCAGTGGCGCAGTCATCAGATGTCAACTTTCAACCAGGGCAGCTCCTGGTTACAGCCTTCTATAACAGCTCTCACTTATCCAGAACTCTGCTTAACCATTCACCTGCACTATGTCAAGCACAGAGACACCAAGTCTACAGTACCCTCCCCCAGTTAGAAAATCACCTACACACCCAGGTACCATCTTGTGAGTAGGTTGTCACTTGCTCACAATCAAATAGCTCTAGTTCATTTTAAACACCATGACTATCTGCATCTTCTCATTTTGACTGGAGCCCTGGAAGACCTTTGCATACTAGATGGCAGGACTGATGCTCAGTTCTCTGACCAAGGGATGTCCAGCCTCATAAACGGGGAAACGCACGCCCAGGTCTAACCTCACACTTTGAAGACAGATGAGAAGGGAGGTGGAACCGTCGCTACGCCAGGAAGAACTACGAAGAGAGGAAATACTTTCACATGGTCGCATAGAGCCAGGATTAAAACCGACATCCGTCCTGGCTTCAGAGCCTGTGCGGAGGGGTAAGGGGCACGTCTGGGTAACCCGCGCGGGGCAAATGGGAGGCCCAAGCCGGGCTGGTCCGGCTCTTGGGGTGACTCCCCCTTCCCGCGGCTCTGAGCGCGCGCACGAACGTATCCCGGGAGGGCGGTGGGGACGCGCGCAAAGCCGATGGTGGCAGCGCAGCATTAGAGATCAGGCCCCTGTCCCTGAGCCCAGCAGCCGGAGCCAACGGCGCCCAACCAAGCCGCGAACGGCAGCATGTGGAAGGGCCGCGACTGCAGCAGCCGCTCGCCAGCAGCTCGTCAGGAGACGTGGAACCCGTGAGACTCTCACTGAGCTCTACGAGGCGCCGCACTCGCTTTGAGGCCGAAGCACCGCCGGACTTCCGGTCGCCTACTTCCGGTGAACCCTGGGCGCCGCCAGGGCAAGGCGGAAGGAGAAGGGGGTAAGGCCACTGAGCCGGCTAGGCCGGAAGTGGCTGCACAGCGCGCCGCCGCCGGGACAGGCCGGGGCCGAAAAAAGAGGCAGGGT
>NW_007731688.1:58717-68451 GCF_000696425.1 Galeopterus variegatus
GCAGCCGCTCGCCAGCCGCTCGCCAGCAGCTCGTCAGGAGACGTGGAACCCGTGAGACTCTCACTGAGCTCTACGAGGCGCCGCACTCGCTTTGGGGCCGAAGCACCGCCGGACTTCCGGTCGCCTACTTCCGGTGAACCCTGGGCGCCGCCAGGACAAGGCGGAAGGAGAAGGGGGTAAGGCCACTGAGCCGGCTAGGCCGGAAGTGGCTGCACAGCGCGCCGCCGCCGTGACGGGCCGGGGCCGGAAAAAGAGGCAGGGTGCCGCCATGACGTTTTGGACCTAAAGGGAATGGGGCTGCTCTGCGACCGGAACAAACGAACACCGAGGGCTGGGTGGGCGCCGCCATGATAACCTGATACCGGAAGAGGCGGGTCGCTCCTCCCTGGCTGATCCCACACCAGCACCGGCCTCCAGATGTGAGTAGCGGGAGCTCCTACCCCGTATTTCAGTCGCGCCCTTATTTTATCCCGGTGACCTGGACCTAGCCGAGGACCTCGGCAAGAAGGACTGGCCTCTTTGCTCCTTGGAGATCCGACCGTCAAGATTCCTCGCCTTTTCTCCCAAGCCCCACCCCTACTGGTACTCAGGCCCCGCCCCCTAAGCGTTTAGGCCCCGCCCCTCTTCCATGCGTGGGGGCTGAGGACTTTCAGGGCCAGGACCCAAGGCGCTGGACCTCACACCGAGACCCTGGGACTCCAGACGTGTTAGGACCTCTAGGCCTCCTACACCGGTCCTTAGAGCTCCAACCCTCTCCCTGGATCACCAAATCTTACAGTTTGAACCTTCCAGAACTGTCCAGGACTCACAACTCACCCCAGAACTACCCAAGGCCCACATTCCACACACTTGTTCCTAGACCCCTCCCAACCTTCTTCCGGATTCTCAGACCTTGTCCTCCAAAACTCCAAGTGCTCACTTGCAGGACTCTCCATATCCAGCCCAGAGCCCCAGCCTTACCCAGGGCATCCATATTATGCTCTGAGGACCCCCAAACCCACCACAGGGCCTCAGATCTCATCTCTAAGCCTCTCTGACCAAGTGACCCTTTCCCAGGACCCAAAACTCCACCTCCTGGATCTCTAAACCTCACTTTTAGGACCTCCAAACCCAGTTAATTCTCCCAGGATCTCTCCCTTGAACTCTAAATCTTACTTCTAAGGCCCCAAGCCTTCTCCGCATGATCCCTGGGCCTACTGAGAGATGCCTGGATGCCAAGACCCTTCTTCCAAGATACCCAAGGCCTGCCTTAGAATAATCAGACTTTGTTTTAGGACTTCTATCTCCCACCCTGCTGCACAACCCCCAGGACTCAGGCTCTCTCTGGCCCCATCCCAGGATCCTTCAGATTCCTGTATCTGCCCAGGACCCCTAGTCCTACCCCAGACCCAGATCAGAACTCCCTTTCTTCCCTGCTGCCTGGAATTATTCTCAACTAACCCTGTCTCACAGGCAGGCAGCTTTGGAGGTCACTGCTCGCTACTGTGGCCGGGAGCTGGAACAGTATGGCCAGTGCGTGGCAGCCAAGCCTGAGTCATGGCAGCGGGACTGTCACTACCTTAAGATGAGCATTGCTCAGTGCACATCCTCCCAGTGAGTGTGGGCAAGTATGAGACAGTGGGGGTGAGGGAGAAGGGGAGGGGATGAGCCATGGCCTGAAATGCCCTACCCCCACAGCCCAATCATCCGCCAGATCCGCCAGGCCTGTGCTGAGCCTTTCAAGGCCTTCGAGGAGTGTCTTCGACAGAACGAGGCAGCCGTGGGCAACTGTGCAGAGCATGTGCGCCGCTTCCTGCAGTGTGCTGAGAAGGTGCAGCTGCCAGGCTCACCCACGACTGTGGAGGTAAGGGGGTTCACCAGTTCATCTCTTTCCCCCCTAACATCCCATTTCATCTTTCTAGTTGTTCAGGGTAAAGACCTTGGAGTCATCCTAGTCCCAACCCCCGCCCCCCACCCAGGCCTTCCCTGTGCATCCAGAATCTGAACATGGTCATCTCATGTCCCTGCTTTAGTCTAACCACATTCCCCACTCCTCCACTGCCAGAATACCTGCTCCAGCCTTCTCTCTGGTCTCCCAAATACCTCTTCTCTTGCCTCCATCTAGTGCCTTGAACGAGCATTTAAGAACTAAAATCTGGTCACGTTACACCTTCGCTTAAAGCTCTGCAGTGGCTTCCCATTCACGGCGAGGAGGAAATCCCTTGCCGCACTCTGTGTTCTTCCCCAGGCTGACCTCACCCACCTCCTCCCTCACCTGCTCTCTCATTCTTACTGCTCCTCGGCTGTCCTGGCAGAGGGGTTGGGTGGGGTGGGCAAAAAAATCTTACTCCTTCGCACTCTGTGTTCTTCCCCAGGCTGACCTCACCCACCTCCTCCCTCACCTGCTCTCTCATTCTCACTGCTCCTCGGCTGTCCTGGCAGAGGGGTTGGGTGGGGTGGGCAAAAAAATCTTACTCCTTTTAACGTATACAGTATATGAAAAGATATACAGCATATCTGTGATATTAAAATTTCATGGACAAGGCAATTCGAAAAAATCTAAAAGGATTTTTGGGAGCAATAATGAAAAAAAGGTTGAGAAATTTTCCTTTAGATATTTACTGCCTCCCCCACTGGACTATGAGCTCTAAAGGCCAAAGTCATATCTTTCACCAGCCTCCTCTGAACCCCCATCAACTGGTCCTCTCTCTGTCCCTGCAGCCCCGTCTTTTCTCTCATATCACCAGATCAGCCTTCTGGGCCCCCATGCTCCCTCTTACCCTTTCAGTTGGCTGTCTGTGATGGTCCCAGAGTGATCTCAGAGGAAATCTGACCATGTGCTGCATCTACTTAGAAACTTTTCTGTGGTGCTCACTTTACCAGGCTAAGTCCCAACTCCAGCACGACCTGCAGTGTCCTGCAGGATGCAGCCCCTGTGACCTATGGCCCCACTTCTCCCCACTTTTCATCTCAAAGTCCATGTTCCAGCCCCAGTGAACGTACAGTTATCAAGTGCATGTTGCTCCTGCTACCAGGCTTTTGTCCAGCTATTTCCCTCTGCCTTGACTGCCCTTCCTAATCCATCTCCTGGCCAATTCCTATTCTAGCTTAGATAGCACCTCCTTCAGAAAACTTCCCCTGATACCCCAGCCCTGTCCCTGGGCTCCCGAAGTCCCCAGGCCTCCTCCATCATGGCTCACATTCTACTGCCTCGTAACTGCTTCCCTCCCATCGCCTGCTTCAGGGGAGCTCTTGGCTAAAGACTGGGGAGATGCCCTTCTACTCAGGCCCTACAGTCATTGGTGCTTTTTAAAAGGCAAGGATAAATAAAAGGTTCAGGTCCCAAGAGCAGGAACCAATGGAAGGAATTTAATTCTCCTCAGGAAACATTCAGTAATGACCACATACCGTGTACACTAGTTTCTCAGCCATCATTGGGGACATTTCTTTCTTTCAAGTTTTTTGGGCATCTGAACAGTTACGACCCCATCCTCCCATCTCACGGTCAGTTGCTTCTTCCCTTCCTGGTCCCCCTGTGGCCACCCCAGCCCCTATAGTCTACTCTTCCCTGGCAGCCAAAAGAGCTTTTGAAAATGGAAATGAGGTCACCTCTCTCCCCTTTAAAACATTGGGGACATTTCTTTCTTTCAAGTTTTTTGGGCATCTGAACAGTTACAACCCCATCCTCCCATCTCACGGTCAGTTGCTTCTTCCCTTCCTGGTCCCCCTGTGGCCACCCCAGCCCCTACAGTCTACTCCTCCCTGGCAGCCAAAAGAGCTTTTGAAAATGGAAATGAGGTCACCTCTCTCCCCTTTAAAACCTTCTCGTGGCTCTCCAGTGCACTCAGAGTAACCAACACCCAGGTCCTCCCCACCGTTGTCCTCCTTGCTGGTGATGACATGCTGGTTACAGCTTTTCCTTCCTAACTGGGGGCAGTGAGGTTTGGGCCTCCTCTGTTTTCTAATCTATACGGTAGCAAACACACAAACATTCCAGTCTCATACAACATGATGTGAAGACCATGGAACATCTCATGGCTTCGTAGCCGACAGTTTTAAGTGCCACATGTACTTCCCGTTTCACACACAACCTCTGCTCTTCATCCTTATTTAGTTTTCCACATAGAATTTTACCAGTTGACATATTTTTGTCGATTACTTGTTTATTGCTTCCTACTTGATTATAAGTTCCCCAGAGTTAGAGACTTTTGCTTACTGGGTCACCAGCAATGATACGGACACACAGCAGGTGCTCAGTAAATACAGCAGAATGGTACCTTTCCTGCTCCCAGTGACAATTCAGCACAGCCAACTTATACACATAGCAAATGGCCAAGGTCATCACCTGACACCCTCTCCTTCCAGACTGTGGGCTCTGCACAGGCAGTCTGTGCTGTGTCTACGTAATCTCCCAGCAGTGGTCCCAGGGCTGGGCACAGAAGAGGTGTTAGTAGTTCTTATTGTGTTTTCTCCACAGACACAGTCGCTTCCTGCCTCCTGAGGACTCCTTTGACTGCAGGGATACTGGAAATGAGTGACTGACCACTTGATGCCCCCACCCCTGCAGAATGGCCAGATGGAGTCACAATGGCTCTGGCCATGGGCTTGTCTTCCCTGAACATCAGGACTCCCAATAAATAAAGACTCTGTATACTGGCCTTTGATTCCTGCCTTCTGCAGCTGAGGGAGCAGAAACCCTAGTGTTCTGCTCCCCAGCTTCACCTGGTGTGCCAGGGAAGGGTCTGGGAGGGGCAGGAGGCTCCATCTGCTCACCAGGCTTAAGGTGATCCCTCTTCCCTTGTTAACTGCCAAACAGCCATTTCCTGTCTCCTGCTGCAAACGCATGGGGGAAAGGCCCTTTCTACCCTCCACTCTACCATTCACCAGATCTTTATTGAGCTTTCTTGAGGCTTGGGGGGCAATAAATAACACACCTCTTTTCCTGCTGAGTTCAAAACCAGTTAAGCAATAGACACAGGCGTTAGGCGATGGAGATGAAAATAATGCCTTTACTATCATAAACAACTGCGTGGAAGGATGTAGCTTAGAAGCCTACTGCACTCGACTTCTCTTCTGACGTGGTTTGCATTCCTCCAGAAGCCAACCCTGAGAATTTCACTGCGGGTAGTATATTTGGTAGGGGAATGGAGAAGGGAGACAGGGAAGAAGGCAGCCAATAAAAGGTACATTATCAAGTCAGCTACCACTGCGGGCAACTGGGAACCTCTGGGAGAATGCATGGAACATACTTCAGTTACCCATCAAAGGGCAAGTAAATTGGGGTTTTTACCCACCACGTCCCCATCTGTCACTGAGGGCTGTTTTTATAGGCATTGACTGTCTGGCACTTCTGCCCTGGTGGGCCGAGTGTGCTCCTGCCATCAGGAGAGCCCTGAGCAGAGAGTAACAGGATCAGGTAAGCAGCCTTCAGTGTACAGAAATGATGCTGAATGGAGCTGGGCAGGTACAAGCAGTGGTAGCTGTAGCTGCTTTTTTTGGCAGCTGGCTGGTATGGGGATCTAACCTCTTGATCTTGGTGTTGTAACACCGCACTCTAACCAACTGAGCTACCAGCCAGCCCTGATGCAGCTTCGTAATGTTTCTCTTTGGGATTACGGGTTCTGTGGTACAGCTGGTTGATCACAGGCTCTCCAGTAAGGACAGGTCCTAAAGAGCAGAGAGCAGACAGGCAAGTATGCAGCGGGAGAGAGCCCAGAGTACTGCGCTGAGCTTGCTCATGCCTGCACCCAGATTCACCATTCAAACAAGTCTCTCCTACGTGGAGGTGATGCCAAACCTCTGGAAATTGAAGTAATTGATCGTTTGAAACCTAAGGCCTGGGCTCTGGCTTGGAAAAATGAGCCTAGCCTATGGAAGTCCTTCTGGGGATTAATCTCCAAGACAAAGGAAGTTGTCCATTGATTTAGGAACCAGAGTGGAAGTCCTGTACAGTCAGGGTTGGAGGAGCTACCAGATGCCATTTGGCCAAGACCAGAGGAGACCTGGGTAATGGAGAGAGGATTGTGATCAGTTCCTGTGGTCCTTGAAAGAGCTGCCTGTGTCCTGGTGTCTTTGTATTTCCAAATCCATTTTCCTTGGGATGTGGATTGAGCCCTTAGATTTTGGTGGATGTTTTCAGCCCACCCCTTTGCTTGAGTAAGCTTGAGTGGAGTTCTGTTCTATGCAACTAAAAAAAGTGATTAGAACAGACAAAATGGAGATGTAGACTACGTTTTAGAACATCTCTATGTGGCCTCTTCTGGTAGACTAGACCAGCTTCTTTATATGGTGGCTTCAGGGGTCAAAGAGAGTGAAAATGGAAACCACAAAGATATCACTTTTACCACATTCTGTTGGTCAAAGAAGTCATGAGTCCATCCCACATTAAAAGAGCAGGGAGACTTCACTTCTTGATGGCATTTGGATGCAAAGAATTTGTGCCCATATGTAAAACTACCACAAGAATCGAATAGTTTCTTCTCGTGTCTGTTTTTGTATGTTGTATTTTTCTAGAAATTTTTTATAGTATCTACATTTATAGTATCTACATTTCTTTTTCTTTTTTGGCAGCTGGCTGGTACAGGAATCGACCCCTGGACCTTGGTGTTACCAACATCACACTCTAACGAACTGAGTAATTGGCCAGCCCCCAGTATCTTTATGTTTTCAAATTGCCGTAAATTGTTCATAATATCCTCATCTTTTTAAGGTCTATAGAATCTGTAGTGATAGCCCCTTTTTCATTTCTGACGTTGGTTATTGGTACCCTCTTCCTTTTTTTCTTCATCAATCTTGACATGAGTTAATCCATTTTATTAATCTTTTCACAGAATTTACTTTTGGTGATTTCAATCTTTCAAAATTTGTTGAGACTTTATGACTTGGCATATGCTCAGTTTTTGTTAATGTGTCATATGTGCTTGAATCATACTCTTTGGTTCATGATGCACAGTCTCAGCTTGGGTTCGCCCAGAAACAGACCCTGAGACAAGGATTTGGGAGATGATCCCAGAAAGTATTGGTTGGGCAGTGGGAAGTGAGATAGGGAAGGGAAAGTGGCAGATAAAGAGTGCGTTACTAAGCACGTTATCACTGTGGGCAATGGCTTAATTCTCTGGGGAATGCTGGGAGACTGTAGAACGTATGGTACCCACTCAAGGGGTGAGGGTACTTATCCACCAACCCCCAGCAGTCGCTTGGTTGGGGGCTTCTTGGGGGGCCGGGGTTTTCATTTCCTGTCACTTCCTGCTTGCCCCTCACACAGGCAGGGTGGACTTTGGTGGAGAGAAAGCTTTCCAGCAAACAGCCACTGCCTCAGCTGCTGTCACACCCTCTGGGGTCACCTCACTGTAGCCACCGTCAAGGCCACTGCATGTTGCCACAGCTGCCCTGGCCTCAGCCTGTCATAGCTGCCACAGCAGCAGCCACCATCATCTTGACCACCTTTGCTTGTCACTGCTGCCACCCGTGACCCCATCCTACAGCTGCCACCACTGGAAGAAGTGTTAATGACAAGAAATCTTTCAAAATGCCTGCCTCACTTCACGAAGAATGACTATGTTCAACCAAGGAAGCCAACTAGAAGTGGTGGGCCTGAAGGATGGGCAAGTATTGGGTACAGTGGCGGGGGTAGGTGGCAATGTTGGAGGAGGCGTGCAGACGCCAACGTGGCTGAATGAACTTATGACACTCAGGATTCTGACTGCCAGTCAATAGGCTGTGGATGTGAGAAGGTAGGGTATGTTAGCCAGGAAGCAGAGTCACCATTTCATCTTTGATGGTTTTCAGATTGTAACTGAGGATTTTGTGTCTGCCCTTGAACATACTGACTTTATTGATAAACATAATCACTATAATAATGATAAGAAATATTTTGGTCAACACTTACCTTCAGAGGGTAAGCACCTACTTAGTATTGTAACTGAGGATTTTGTGTCTGCCCTTGAACATACTGACTTTATTGATAAACATAATCACCATAATAATGATAAGAAATATTTTGGTCAACACTTACCTTCAGAGGGTAAGCACCTACTTAGTGCTGTGAAAACTTTCAGGCAGAATGTATGCAAATAGAAGCCAGATTCTCTAAGGAAGTTAATAATCTTGGAAGAAAGTATTCTGGCTTCCATCATAAAGTGTGTTGCTTTTTTAAAAAACCCCACACCCCAGATCAATCAAATCAGAATCTCTTGAGGTGAGACCCAGACAATGGTATTTTTTTTTAAATATCAATTTTAAAAATCGATTCAATGTGCAGCCAAGGCTGAGAACCGCTGCTCTGGTGGAATCCCTCCTTTTTGGTTAGCTGTGTTTTATAATATCAACTTGCTTGGAAATAAGGTCCTGGAAGATGTTGAACCTATTCTGAAGTCTCTGAATACATAGAGTTTGCAGAGTCTGGGGAGTCTATGAGAGTCACAATAGCATCTCCTTTTTTTTTTTTTTTTGGTAATAACCAAGAGGAAAAGCAAAAAGTATCTATTTTTTTAAAATCAATGAGAATTTACCAATGAGGTGGTGACATATGAAACAAGATCACACCCAAATCATTTGAATCCCTTTCTTTTCTGATGAGCCAGAAATTAGTGACTGCATGGTGTACCAGGTTAGCTGGACCTAAGAAGAAGACCCTGAAAAGTATTAAGAAGCAGCAAAAATGCCAAGGATGTGGACAGTTTGCACAATGAGGGGTCCTGCCTCCTGAGGCTCCCAAACCCAGACACTTGGACATTGCTGCTGGAGCTGCTTTTGCCACACAGTGTGAACGCATAGTCCCAAGGTGAACCTCAGGCCTCCTAGGAGAAGCTGCTGATGGTAACAAAATGACTGGGATACAGCAGCGCAAGGTGCTGCTGAGGGAAAGGGGATGTACAGATCAGAAAAGTGAAGAAGCAGAACAAGTCCCAAGAATCTATGACCAGCAGAACTCAAGCCCCAGGAGAGCAGGCCCAGGGAAGCCTGTATGTTCTTAAGATACATAAGTGTGAAGAATGTAAACACAGAAGAACTAATTAAAGTGGATATTACCTATAGTTAATAATTTTAAAAAAGGGTATTTCTTTCTGTCTCATGATATGGTAAGATATTTTTGCGTTTTCTGTTTTCTTTTCCAATGATACTTCTCTAAACTGCCTGCAGCCTTTAGCGCATCCTTCTTTTCTTGTATGTAGTGGTAAAACTGGAAAGTCTAAGTGTCCCGTGCTCGGTGCTTTTGTTGAGAGGATATTTGGCTTGATGTCATCACACAGGACTAACACCAGGAATCAGTGTAGTGTGAGCTTGATGAGAGCAGAGCTGCAAGTCAAAGTGAATTTTATGTGATTAAGTAAAAAATCTCATTAAATGCTTCTGTATATTTTTAGGAAATGGTAAAATGACTAAAATGCATGTTATGAAAGCCTCAATATCACAGGGCAGTAAAACACATCCCTTTTAGCAAACTCATACACAGGGTGTCCAGGACGGTTAGCAAGTAAGATTTTTTCATTTTCTTTGGTTAGGAGCTTATAGACTGAATGGGATTTGCCAATATTTACCTTTGTACTGTCTGCCAAATATGCAGATAAATAAGCAAAGTCTAGTTTCTCTCTGGGTGAGATATCAGCAATCTTTTGTTTTATGTTTTTTGAAGTTTCATTTCAATCGTCATAGAACTCCAGAACATGATTTGAAACTCCATTTTTCAAAACAAAGAGGGGGCCGGCCTGTGGCTCACTCGGGAGAGTGCGGTGCTGATAACACCAAGGCCCCGG
>NW_007731688.1:68461-76525 GCF_000696425.1 Galeopterus variegatus
ACATCTGTTATCAGAATTACCCCCTTTTGCTCCCCCACTGGACATTTAGTTGCAATATCTGAATCAGAAAGTATAACTTTATTCAGTTTCATAGAGCAATCAAGGCAGCAATATGATAATGTGTGCACGTCTGTGTGGTGTGCCCAAACTAATTTAGCAGCCACTATTTTTGACTGAGCATTTGTGTCTTTTTGGGAGAGAAAAAAAACCACAACCCACTTTTGATTGATTTAGAAGTACTTGTCTGTCTCATCTTGAACTCATGAGATTCAATCTCCATATGTGCTTTCACATACCCTTTTCCACCATGTGCGATCCCAAACTATTTTCTGCATACCCGGAAGTATGATCTGTTTTGGTTGCTTACTTTCCTAATCCAGATGTATGAGTCCTTCCACTTATTAAAACAACAGAATCATTTGGTCTTTGTTTTCAGTGATGTCTGGGTCATGCTGACACTGGTATTGTAATAACTCTCATTTTCATTATCTGAACTCCCAGAAAACGTGGTCATGATACAACATTAAAAATTAAACTAGCACTGTCTCAATACAAAGCACAACAGCTAACCCAGTCAGAGACAGACTGTTAACACACAACTACAATGTACTTAAGTTGCACACTTGCATCATTCAGAGTGGTGCATCAATGGATGTGCCAGTGTTAAACGTACTGGGTTTGATAATGATGAGTTAATATAGAAGAATGTCCTTGTCCTTTCCTTGTCCTTAGGAGATACATGTTGAAGTGTTTAAGGGTAAAGTCTTATAATAAATGCAACTTATTTTCAGATAGTTCAAAAGAAAAGTGCGTGTGTGTGTGTATAATTATATATATAGAGAGAGACAGACATAGTCTATCTCTAGATGTCTCTATTTCTCTATCTATATATATACATAACTCATGTATATGTATATATACACATACATATGTATATGAAGACACATATATAAACATATATGAGGGTACTCCTAAAAGCTCATGGAAAAGATTCATATTATCTTTCAATTCTATTTTTCCACAAACTTTTTGAAGCACCTTTGTATCTATTATCTATTTACCAATATATAGAGAACAAATACAGAAAAAAGTTAACAATTGCTGAACAACCTGCAGCCTTTTCATAGGTTTAAAAATTTTCAGAAAAAAGTTGGGGAAAAATGAATAAACATATAAAATATAAAAAACCTGGAAGAACTTTTTGATAACTGTCACTCAGGTCATGTTGTCATTCTCTTGTTTTTATTTATAGTCCAGAAAGATCACCTTTTCTAAACAAAATCAGGTCTGAGGCATAATTTAATAATTTAAAGCACAATTCAATTGATAGCACCTGTATTAGTCCGTTTTTGTGTTGCTATAACAGAATACCTGAAATTGGGTAATTTATAAAGAAAAGAGGTTTACTTGGCTCATGATTCTAGGACAGTTGCATTTGGCATGGGACTCAGGCATCTTCCATTCATGGTGGAAAACAGCAGGGCAGTCAACGGGTACAAGGAGATCACATAGCAAGAGGAAGCAAGAAAGAGGAGGTGACAGGGTCCAATAAACAAACATCTCTCTCGGGAACTAACAGAGTGAGAACTCACTTACTACTCCACCCCCAGGGAGAGCATTAACCTGTTCATGAAGGATCTGCCCCCCATGAGCCAAACAGCTCAATCACTGCCACATTAGGAATAAGATTTCAACATGAGCTTTGGGGAGACAACATATCCAAACTCTATCAGCACCTTAACTTAAATGGATCAAGATTATTTCAATGTAGTATTCTTTAAAAACATGAATAACATAAATTTAAGTGGTTTTCTTTCTTTTTATTCTGTTCTAAGCAAGAGAAAAAATTTAAGTTTTTGAGAAGGCATCGGCACACCTGGGCACCTCATCAGAAGGCAGGAGTGAGCCTGGGGACTTTAGTCTTGCCATTGCTGCAAACACCGCTTCTGCGCAGGTGGTCCACCACAGCCACCACCAAGCCACAACCACTGCAGGGGTGGCCCACTGCCACAGTGACAGCCACAGCCACCATGCGGGCAGCCCACTGAACACTCAACTAACTGCATTGACACAAGAAGAATCACTAGCAGAATCCAGAAAAAGAGGAAGCCTCTCTCTTCAAATCCCACTCTAGAGTAATAGAAGAAGCAACTACTCTACCAGATGACCAAACATCAATGTAGAGATACTAGAAATATGAAAAAACAAGAAAATATGACACCAACAAAGGAATACAGTAATTCTCAAGTACCAGACCTCATAAAGCAGGAAACCCTTGAAATGACTGAAAAGGAATTTTGAGCAACAATCTTAAGGAAACTCAATAAGATATGAGAAGACTCAGACAACACAATGAAATGGGGGAAAAAGTATACAGGATATGAAGGAGGAAATTTACAAAGAGATTAATACCTTAAGAAAAGGGCTGGCCCGTGGCTCACTTAGGAGAGTGTGGTGCTGTTAACAACAAGGCCATGGGTTTGGATCCCTATATAGGGATGGCCGGTTCATTCACTGGGAGAGCATGGTGCTAACAACACCAAGTCAAGGGTTAAGATCCCCTTACCAGTCATCTTTAAAAAAAACAAATGAAATAAGGTAGTAGAACTCCTTGAGCTAAAGGATTCATCCAACAAAATAAAAAACACAACCAAGAACTTAAGGAGCATGTTAGAGCAAGCAGAAGAAAGAATTTCTGATCTTGGAGATGGTTTTTTCTTTTTTTTGTTTTTTTTGGTTTTTTTGACCGGCAAGGGGATCGCAACCCTCGGCATGGTGTGGTCTGCACCACGCTCAGCTAGTGAGCACACTGGCCATCCCTATATAGGATCCAAACCCATGGCTACTAGTGCTGCACTCTCCCGAGTGAGCCATGGGGCCGGCCCTGGAGATGGTCTTTTCAAAGTACGCTGGCAGGAAGAAGAAGAATAAGAGGAGGAGGAGGAGGAGGAAGAGTAGGAGTAAAAAAGAATTTTAAAAGAAAATCTAAGAGAGATAGCAGACAACATTAAGCCACAAACCTCCCAATCATGGGTGTTCCAGAAGGGGAGGAGAAAGAAAAGGCATTAAAAACCTATTTGATGAAGTAATAATGCAAAACTTCCCAGGTATATAGAGAAACCAGATCTTCAGATCCAGAGGCCCAAAGATCCCCAAACAGATTCGCTCCAAAAACATCCTCTCTAGACACATTTTAATCAAACTGGAAAAGCTCACAGACAAAGAGAAAATCTTAAAAACAGCAAGAGAAAAGCATAAAGTCACCTGTAAGGGAGTTCCCCATCAATCTACCCTCAGACTTCTCAACAGAAACTCTAAAGGCTAGAAGAAAAAGAGATGATTTATTGAAAATACTGAAGAAAAAAACTTCCAGCCAAGAATACTATACCCAGCAAAGCTATCCTTCAAAAATGAGGGGAGAAATAGTTTGTTTCCCAGAAAAACAAAAACTGCAGGAGTTCACCACTACACAACCAGCCCTGCAAGAAATCCTCAAGGGAGTCCTGAATGTAGAATATGAAAAATGATAATCACTACCACAAATACACAAAAAGAACAAAACTGACTGGTAGAACTAAAATACAAATGAGAAAGAGAAAGAAACTAAATCTTACCACCTCAAAAAAACAGTAAACATTGAAGACAAACAATAAATGGGGAAGAAAGGAACAAAAGATATGAAAAACATCCAAAGGAAAATTCACAAAATGCCAGGAGTAAGACAATATCTTTCAATAACAACCCTAAATGTAAATGGATTAAACTCCCCATTCAAAAGACACAGGTTGACTGATTGAATTAAAAAGCTAGACCCAACTCTATGCTGTCTTTGACAGATTCAACTCACCTGTAATGATACACACAAATAGTGAAGGAATGGAAAATGATACACCATGCAAATGGAAACCAAAAACGAGCAGGAGTAACTATTCTAACATTGGATAAAGTAGGGCCGGCCCGTGGCTCACTCAGGAGAGTGCGGTGCTGATAACACCAAGGCTGCGGGTTCGGATCCTATATAGGGTTGGCCGGTTAGTTCACTGGGTGAGCGTGGTGCTGACAACACCAGGTCAAGGGTTAAGATCCCCTTACCGGTCATCTTTAAAAAAAAAAAAAAAAAAAAAAAAACATTGGATAAAGTAGAGTTTAAACTGAAAACCATAAAAAGAGACAAAGAAGGCCAAAATATAATGATAAAGGGATCTATCCAGCAAGAAGACATAATAATCATATATATATATGCACCCAACACTGGAACACCCAGATATATCAAGCAAACACTATTAGATCTAAAGAAAGAGTTGGATAATAGTTGGGGACCTGAACACA
This sequence comes from Galeopterus variegatus, assembly GCF_000696425.1. Taxonomy (NCBI): domain Eukaryota; kingdom Metazoa; phylum Chordata; class Mammalia; order Dermoptera; family Cynocephalidae; genus Galeopterus; species Galeopterus variegatus. The sequence continues at coordinate 72,791 of NW_007731688.1, forward strand.
CCTTGATCATCTAGGCAACAAATCAATAGAGAAATAAAGTATTTAAACTAAACTTCAGACAGATATCTATGAAACATTTCATCCAACAACTACAAAATATACATTCTTCTCATCAGCACATGGAACATTCTCTAGGATAGACCACACGTTAGGTCAGAAATCAAGTTTCAACAAATTTTTAAAAATTGAAATCATTTCAAGTATCTTCTCAGACCACAATGGATTAAAACTAGAAATTAATAACAAGGGAAACTCTGGAAACTATGCAAACACATAGAAATTAAACAACATGTTCCTGAACGATGTATGGGTCCAAGAAGAAATTAAACAGGAAATCAAAAAAATTCTTGTAACTAATGAGAGTAAAGACACATCATACCAAAATCTGTGAGAGACCACAAAAGCAGGATTAAGAGGGAAGTTTATAGCAATAAACACTTACATCAAAAGAATGGAAAGAGTTAAACAACCTAATGCTACACCTCAAAAAAATAGAAAAGCAAGAACAATCCAGTCCCAAAATTAGTAGACAGAAAAATAATTATCAGAGCAGAACTAAATGAAATAGAAACCCCCCAAAATGATACAAAAGATAATGAAACAAAAAGTTGTTTTTTTGAGAAGATAAACACAGTAGACAAAACATTAGCTAGGCTAACATAAAAAAGAAGAGAGAAGACCCAAATAACAAAAATCAGAAATGAAACAGGATACACTACAACTCATACCACAGAAATACAAAGAATCATTAGAGACTGTTATAAACAACCACATGCCAACAAGTTTGAAAACCTAGAGGAAATGGATAAATTTCTGTACATCTGCAAACTACTGAGACAGAACCAAGAAGAAATAGAAAACTTGAATGGACCAATAACAAGCAACGAGATTGAAGCAGTAAAAAGCAATCTCCTAACAGAGACAAGCGCAGGATCAGATAGCTTTACTGCTGAATTCTACTAAAACTTTAAAGAGGAATTAATACCAATTCTTTTCAAACTACTCCAAAGAATTGAAACAGAAGACATTCTCCCAAACTCATTCTATGAGGCCTGCATCACCCTAATAACAAAATCAGACAAAAATAAATACAACAAAAAAAGAAAACTAGGGGCCAGCCCGGTGGCGCACTGCTACAGTGCGCCGCTTGGGAGCGTGGTGGCGCTCCCGCCGAGGGTTCGGATCCCACATACAGACCGGTTCCCGCTCACTGGCTGAGCGAGGTGCGGGCGCAACACCGAGGGTTGCGATCCCATTGCCGGTCCCGGTCCGGTACGGGCGCGACACTGAGGGTTGCGATCCGTTGCCGGACACGAAAAAAAGACAAAAAAAAAAAAGAAAGAAAAGAAAACTAGAGGCCAATATCTCTGATGCACATAGACAAAAAAATCCTCAGCAAAATATTAGCAATCAGAATACAGCAACACATCAAAAAAATTACCCACTATGATAAATATGATGTACCGCATTGACAAAATCAAGGACAAAATCCATGTGATTATTTCAAAAGATGCAGAAAAAGTATTTGACAAAATTAAACATTCATTCATGAAAAAGACTCTCTATAATTATGTTAGATATAGAAAGAAAGTAACTCAACACAATTAAAGATATATATGACAAATCCACCACCAACATCATCCTGAATGGGGAAAAGTGAAAATCTTTTCTTATAAGAAGAGGAATAAGACAAGGATGTCCACTCTCACCACTCCTATTTAACATATTATTGGAAGTACTAGACAGAGCAATCAGGTGAGAAAAAGAAATAAGGCACTTCCAGATTGGAAAAGATGAAGTCAAACTGTCCTTGCTTGCAGATGACATGAGCCTACATATTGAAGAATCTAAAGACTATCAAAAAACTCTTAGAGCTGGGCTGGCTGGTTAGCTCAGATGGTAGAGCGTGGCACTGACAACACCAAGGTCAAGGGTTCAGATCCCCTTACTGGCCAGCTGCCAAAAACAAAGCAAAACAAACAAACAAAACTCTTAGAGCTGATAAACAATTTCAGTAAAGTTGCAGGATACAAAATCAACATGCAAAAATTGGCAGCATTTTATACTTCAATAATATACTAGCAGAAAAAGAAATCAAGAAAGCAAGTCCATTTACAATAGACACCAAAAACATAAAATACCTAGGAATCAATTTTACCACGGAGATGAAAGATCTCTACATCAAGAACAGCAACAACTACTGAAAGAAATGAAAGAAGACACAAAAAGATAGATATTCCATGCTCCTGGATTGGAAGAATTAACATTGTGAAAATGTCCATACTAACCTGAAGTGATCAACAGATTCAATGCAATCCCCATCAAAATACAGTGACATTCTTCACAGAAATAGAAAAAACAATCCTTACATTCATATTGAACAACAAAAACCCCCAAATAGCCAAAGAAATCCTGAGCAAAAAAATAAAAATAAAAAAATAAAGCTGGATGCATAACAATACCTGACTTCAAATTATACTATAAAGCTATAGTAACCACAACAACATGGTACTGGTATAAAAATAGACACTTGGACCACTGGAAAAAAAATAGAGAACCTAATAGTCAACCCACATATTTACAGCCAACGGATCTTTGACAAAGGCACCAAGAACTTACATTGGGGAAAAAACTGGCTCATCAATAAATGGTGTGTGGAAAACAGGACATCCATATGTAGATGAATGAAACTAGACCCATACCTTTTGTCATTTACCAAAACCAACTCAAAATAGATTAAAGACTTAAATATAAGACCTGAAACTGTAAGACTCCTAAAAGAAAATATAGGGCAAACACTTCAGGAAGTATGACTGGGCAAAGACTTTATGAATAAGACCCCCAAAGCACAGGCAACAAAAGGAAAAAATAAACAAATGGGGTTACACCAAACTAAAAAGCTGCACAGCAAGAGAAACAATTAAGAGAGTGAAAAGACAACATGCGGAAAGGGAGAAAATATTTGCAAACTATGTATCTGACAGGGGATTAATATCCAGAATATACAAGGAACTCAAACAATTTAGTAAAAAAAAAGCAAGTATCCTGATTATGGGCAAAGGAGCTAAATAGGCATTTCTCAAAGGAAGATATACAAATGGCCAACAGACACATGAAGAAATGCTCAACATCACTAAGCATCTGGGAAAAGCAAATTAAAACCACATCATCTTACACCATTTAGATTGGCCATTATGAGAAAGACAGAGAATAACAAATGCTGGTGAGGATGTGGAGAAAGAGGAAGGCTTCTACACTGTAGGTGGGACTGTAAATTAGTGCAGCCATTATGGAAAACGGTATGGAGGTTCCTCAAATAACTATAGATAGATCTTCCATACGATCCAGCAGTCCCACTGCTGGGTATACACCCCAAGGAATGGAAATCATCATGTTGAATGGATACCTGCATTCCCACGTTTACTGCAGCTGTCTTTACAATAGCCAAGAGTGGAACCAACCTAAAAGTCCATGGATGGATGACTGGATAAGAGAAATGTGGTATATTTACAAAATGGAATGCTATTCTGCCATAAAAAAAAAAAAGAAAGAAATACTACCATTCGCAGCAACATGGATGAGCTTGGAGAAAATTACGTTAAGTGAAATAAGCCAGGCACAGAAAGAGAAATACATGCCCTCATTCATAAGTAGGAGCTAAAAAAATAAACAAATAAATAAAAAAAGAAAGAAAGTCACAACAGTCACAATAATCTGTTGAACTTTCAAAAGGAG
>NW_007731688.1:77481-82605 GCF_000696425.1 Galeopterus variegatus
CATATTGCATCTATGGTGGCCCTGCATCCACTGTCATGTGCTGGGCACAAAATAAGGACCCTGTGTGCGGTGCAGAAGCCTCCACTGCATGCCAGACTTGTGACTTCTGCCACAAGTTGGCCCTGTTTATCTCACATTGGAGGAAGCTCATTACAGGGAGCGTTGGCTCTACCCACATTAGACAGATTGATTACACTGGGACTTTGATCACCCCTCTAGTGGCCACCAGTGGTGCTTTACCACCGTAGACACTTTTTCAGGTTATGATGTTGCTGTTCTGGTCTGATCAGTGGACTCGGTGCACACCATTGTGGACTTTAAAAGTAAGCTGTCATATGTTTGGCTTCCTGAAACATTTCCAATTTGACAAAGGCTTTTGTAACAATGGACTGAGAGTCCAGATAGTCAGTGAATTATCATCCACACACATCTGGTATTGTTGCGCTCTGAAACGCCCTCCTTAAAATTCAATTCACAAAGATTTCACACTGTACCTCTCTCACCTCCTCCTGGCCCGCCCACCTTAGTAAGGCAGTTTGGTTGCTGTGATTCATGTCTTTGTTATGTGTCGGCTTTGCTAGAATGAACTACATTTCCCAGAATTCCTGTAGCTCACTGTTAGCCTCTGCTAGTGGCGGGTTGAATTTTCATCAGTGTCAGAGCCACAGCAGCCTTGGTGAGGGGAAGGCCATCCTCTCGAATCCATGCATGGACTCCATTGTACCTTTGACCTTGGTGTTATAACACCGTGCTCTAACCAACTCAGCTAACCGGCCAGGCCCACCTTTTGTTTTAGTATTTTGGTGGTGGAGGTGAGGCGGGAGCAGTTCTGTCAGCCTGTCTCACTATAATAGCCCTTATTCTCTGGGTCAGGGAAGAACTGTGGGGATTCTGCCAGTCGTGAAGTGTATTTGGTGTGACTGGGGAAATAACCACAAGATTAGTTCAAGGTCCCACCTGATCCACCGTGAGATGGGCTCCAGCCAAAACTCTATCTAGTGACCTATATAAGCCCCTCCCCTCCCAGTGGATCATGGGGCACTTGGCTCTCCAGGGATGAGGGTCAGATAAGAGCCGGTGTCCACAATGCAGTCTCCAGTGGAGTGAGCACAGGCTTTGAAAACGACCAGAACCCAATTCCTGCCCTTACTTTTATCCAGGTGTTTTCTGGGGGGCGGGGGGAGGGAGTTGGGGTTCTTTCAGCTCCCTGAGCCTGGTTGCTCATCTGTAAAGTGGAGCTAAAAATAGTCATCTGAATATTGTGAGGATATGGTAATAGTATACACATCGAGCATTTCATACGTTGCCTGGAATACAGCCTAACAACCAGCAATATAACCAGAGAATATAAACCTCAGTCATTACCATCATCACTTCATCAACATTTTAATAACTCACTTTCCATAGTGTTCTTGATTTTTCTAATTCACTTTCAAATGTTTACATCATTTAATTATTCATAATATTTCCTGGAAGTAGGTTGAGATTTTGGACACCAAGTCAGATTTGGGTCGATTGTCATTTTAATGTTAACTTTTCCTTTTAGTTTTATCATTTAGATATTTGTACCTTTATATTTAATTTACACCTGTCCTTCCTTTTTTTTTTTTTTTTTTTTTTAAAAANAAAATAAACAAATAAATAAAAAAAGAAAGAAAGTCACAACAGTCACAATAATCTGTTGAACTTTCAAAAGGAGAGAACTGAACCGAGGCCACCAGAGGCGGGAAAGGGGCAGTGGGTGGGGTTAGTAAGAAATTGGTGAAGGGCCACAAACGTGATTACATTGTGTTATGCTGAATGTACTAACTATCCCGATTTGAGCATCACATATTGCACACTCGTTGATATTCAACAATGGATCCTACAAATATGTACAATTACGTTTTTATTTTTTTTTTTTGTCTTTTTCCTTGACGGGTAAGGGGATCGCAACCCTTGGTGTGGTGTCACCCACACCGCGCTCAGCCAGTGAGCGCACCGGCCACTCCGATATAGTATCCGAACCCGCGGCGGGAGCGCCGCTGTGCTCCCAGCGCCACACTCTCCTGAGTGCACCATGGGCTCGGCCCCAATTAGGTTTCAATTAAGGAAAAAAAAAAAAAGAAAAAATTTTAAGTTTCTTAATCAGATATCAAAAATCTCTATTTGGCCAAGTTCCATTTACACATTCATCTTTCAAAGAGAGATTAAAAGGAAAAAGAACATTTGGAGATGTTGTTATTGTTGCTGTTTTCCACATATGCAGTCATTTACTTAGGTTCAGGCCCTGTAGCTTAGATCGCATCATCTGTATGAACGTAACCTGTCCACGCTGGCTGCCTCCTTCAGGCTTTGAATTTCTTGCAATTCACAAGTTATATCTGCAGTTTCCTGCACCACTGCAGATATGAAGCGAGAGAAGAGTTTTAGGTTTTCTTTTCATCTTTATTTGGAAGGAATTACCTCCCACCCCTTAAGTTCTGCAGCCCCTGAACTCTCCCTTCTCTGCAGCAAGATGAGAAATGGGGAAGGTGTGATGCAAGGAGAAAATATACACCGAGGTTTTCTACCCATTAAATTGAAATTTTATGGCATTTTCTGCCTTTTCTCGTCACACTCCTGTCTTCTACTCAATTGTGAATGTGTACATTTTACAGATCTTAATTTGACTTTTAAATTTCCCTTGAGAATTTAGGAATTTTATGAAAGCACTTTGTTGGTCTCCACTAATGTCCTCTAAGTCCAAAATTCTCACTAAAGGATGTTGTTTCCCATCTCCCAAGAATTTATGAGTTCACATCATGCACCAGAAAAAATTACGTGAATGTTCTTCCTGGCAGGGAGAAGCCTCCCCTGGCCTTGCTTCTCCCAGGCTGCCATCTGCAGGGGGTTTTCTTAGGCATGAAGGTCACCTCAGTTTAGAGACATGCCAGGGGTGGAAGCATTGGCCAGACCATGTTTTCATTCTACTTGTCTACATTTGATCAGAGCCCAAGAGAGAATCTCAGTTCATAGAGGGGACACCTTCTATAACCTGTGTTCATGGAGGAGAATCACATACCCAGTGGAATCACCTTGAAATAAGGCTTGTGCTAGCTCTACTGATCTCCACTGCCTTACCCACCCGCATTTTTACACAAAGTCTTCAGATTCCAAAAGAGTAAGTCCGCCTCCTGTTTTTAAACCATGTTAAACCGTTGTCTTGGAGATGCCCCATATCCCTGAAGAGAGACTGAAGATCCACCTGAATTTGATGAAATAGTGACTTGGTCTCGTTAACTTCATCTGGAAGAAGTCTTGTCTCCTATTTTATTTTATCTGATTTTTATTTATTTTTTCTTGTCTTCTCTTTTAACCTTAGATTGTTATCCAGGCCATTGCATGAATTTTCTTTTTGTTACCTAGAAGATTTAAGAAAAGGGAAAAAATGAGATTAATTGCTTAGATCGTGCAACAGAACCAGGCAGCTCCCTGGTGGCCCCCATCATTTCAGCCAGGGCTAGAGTGTGAACGGATATACCCATATATGCACCGATGTATCCAATATCTAAAAGTATCGGGCCAGCCCGTGGCTCACTCGGGAGAGTGTGGTGCTGATAACACCAAGGCCATGGGTTCGGATCCCACATAGGGATGGCCGGTTAGCTCACTGGCTGAGCTTCGTGCTGACAACACCAAGTCAAGGGTTAAGATCCCCTTACCAGTCATCTTTTAAAAAAAAAATGTATCAAGTCAAGTTAACAAGCTGTTAAATGTCCTACCCTCCTGCTATGATGAATATACCTTCATATAAAAAAAATTTAAAAACATGTATAAAGTTTTGGCTTTTATATGATAAAAGTTGGCAACACATCGAAGATGACTGCCTTTAGTATTTACTGCTCATGTCTGGGTGGCTTGTGATGGGTGGATGAGTAAACAACAAAGACAGACAGAATCCATAATTATTAAATATTTATTTTATTAATTTTTTTTGCCTTCATTTCAGCAAAATCATTAATCTGTTAAAATCAAGTGTTTTTTTTTACATAATTTTGTGAAGGAGCAAGAAAGTGGATGCTCGGCACTACTGGGAAATATCTCATGCAAGAATCTATGGCATTCCTGATATCATATCTTTCTGGTGGTAATGTAAAGTGGTAAAGCTATTTTGGAAACTAGACTGGCAGTTCCTCAAAAGTTAAGTATAGAGTTACCAAATGATTCAGCAATTCCAGTCTAGGTATATCCCACCCCACAGAGTTGAAAACATATGTTCACATAAGAACGGGTGCAGGAATATTCATAGCAACATGATGCGTAGCAGCCCCAAAGTGAAAACAACTCAAATATTCATCAACTGGTAAACAGATTAACGAATGTGGTATATCCATACAATAAAATATTATTCAGCCATAAAAAATAGTGAAGTATTGATACATGCTACAGCATTGATGAACCTTGAAAACATTTGTCTAAGTGAAAGAAGCCCAGACACAAAAGGCCACATAATCTATGATTCCATTTATTAAAATATCCAGAATAGGCAAATACAGAGACAGATAAGTAGATTAGTAGTTGCCAAGGACTGGGGGAAGGGAGAATGGAGAGTAAATGCTAATGGGTACGGAGTTTCTTTTTGGAATGATAAAAATGTTCTAGAATTAGTTGTGATTATACAACCTTATCTATTACAAACCACTGAACATCACACTTTAAAAGGTTAAATTTTATGGTATGTGACATATCTTGATTTTAAAAATTGTTATTAAAAAACTCCCAAATTAAAAAAGCCAGCTAATTCATTCATTCAGTCAAACATTTATTAAGCATCTGCAAAGTGCTACCAACTGGGGCTGGCCAGACAGCCCCAGTTGGTTAGAGCTCGACCTTGTAACAAAGTGCTACCAACTGTTTTAAGTGCTCAGATTACATAACAAAACAGACTAAAATCCCTGCTCTCAGGAAGGTGAGAGATTAGAAGAGGATACAAGGAGAAATGTTTGGCCCAAGTGCTAGAAAGAGGATCTGTAAAAAATAAAATGGTTGGGCCGGCCCGGTGGCACACTGCTACAGTGCGCCGCTTGAGAGCGCGGCGGCGCTCCCGCCGAGGGTTCGGATCCCACATACAGACCGGTTCCCGCTCACTGGCTGAGCGAGGTG
>NW_007731688.1:83605-89153 GCF_000696425.1 Galeopterus variegatus
GCGATCCGTTGCCGGACACGAAAAAAGACAAAAAGGAAAATAAAATAAAATAAAATAAAATGGTTGCAGGTTGCAGGTGAGTTTATTCCCCCAAATTAGCTAGGCCAATTTTTCTGTTGGTCCCAGGAAAAACAAACCTCCCAGGGTGCCTGACAATGCCACTTCTTAAGGCACAAGAATTACCTAGAGGTCTGGGTAAAAATGGAAAATGCCCAGACTTCTAGTTCTTTAGGTCTCTACATTTAATTGCACTTTTCATTATGAAGAATTTAAAACAAATATAAAAATAAGCTGGAGCAGTCATCCGGTCCCAGTGACAGCTCTGGAGCAACAATTGCAGTAAAGGCCAGGCAGCACAACCAGCTGTTCCACACCAAGGTGTTCAACCTGGTCACTGCTGACACTTGGGGCTGGATCATTATTTCTGTGGGGAGCTGCCCTGGCCATTGTAGGATGTTTAACAGCATCTGGCCTCAACCCACTAGAAGCCAATTGCACCCCGAGCCCCCATCGTGACAATCTAAAATGTCTCCAGACATTGCCAATTGTTCCCTGGGGGTCAAAAAAATCATTCTTGGTTAAAAACCATTGCCTTAGATGATACTGTGAGAACCAGTCATATATTTTTACTGACTCCTGGACTCTTCCCAATGGCCTAGCCATCTGGTCTGTGGCTTGGAAAACTACAGATTAGCAAATTAAAGACACCCCTCTTTGGGCCACAAACTATAAAAATGAATTGTGGTTGAAGATTCAACATCTGTGGCCCACAGTAAGGGACCTTTCTCTGATAAGACTGGCTGGGGTCAAGCTGCCAACTAACCTGTGCTGTCCAGATTGCCCCTGGATCTATGACCATATTGCATCTATGGTGGCCCTGCATCCACTGTCATGTGCTGGGCACAAAATAAGGACCCTGTGTGCGGTGCAGAAGCCTCCACTGCATGCCAGACTTGTGACTTCTGCCACAAGTTGGCCCTGTTTATCTCACATTGGAGGAAGCTCATTACAGGGAGCGTTGGCTCTACCCACATTAGACAGATTGATTACACTGGGACTTTGATCACCCCTCTAGTGGCCACCAGTGGTGCTTTACCACCGTAGACACTTTTTCAGGTTATGATGTTGCTGTTCTGGTCTGATCAGTGGACTCGGTGCACACCATTGTGGACTTTAAAAGTAAGCTGTCATATGTTTGGCTTCCTGAAACATTTCCAATTTGACAAAGGCTTTTGTAACAATGGACTGAGAGTCCAGATAGTCAGTGAATTATCATCCACACACATCTGGTATTGTTGCGCTCTGAAACGCCCTCCTTAAAATTCAATTCACAAAGATTTCACACTGTACCTCTCTCACCTCCTCCTGGCCCGCCCACCTTAGTAAGGCAGTTTGGTTGCTGTGATTCATGTCTTTGTTATGTGTCAGCTTTGCTAGAATGAACTACATTTCCCAGAATTCCTGTAGCTCACTGTTGGCCTCTGCTAGTGGCGGGTTGAATTTTCATCAGTGTCAGAGCCACAGCAGCCTTGGTGAGGGGAAGGCCATCCTCTCGAATCCATGCATGGACTCCATTGTACCCACTATGGCCAGGTCATCTCATACATGGTCTATCTAGTCCTACTTGTGCACGCACCCAGTTGAGCATGGGCATCACCACCTGATTAAATCTGTGAAAACCCATCATCTGGATTCTGTACAGGTCAAGTGTGTGAGTAAAATGCAGATGTGGTGGGAATCTCTACCTTTGCATCGGTGAAATCCTCGATAGTGGCACCAAGGATTAGGGATTCCCCTAGGGACAGGGAATCGCTTTCTGTATTATTTAATGATATTTAATGATATTGTTTTGTTTTATTTTTTATTTTTGTTGGCAGCTGGCTGGTATGGGAATCCAAACCCTTGACCTTGGTGTTATAACACCGTGCTCTAACCAACTCAACTAACCGGCCAGGCCCACCTTTTGTTTTAGTATTTTGGTGGTGGAGGTGAGGCGGGAGCAGTTCTGTCAGCCTGTCTCACTATAATAGCCCTTATTCTCTGGGTCAGGGAAGAACTGTGGGGATTCTGCCACTCGTGAAGTGTATTTGGTGTGACTGGGGAAATAACCACAAGATTAGTTCAAGGTCCCACCTGATCCACCGTGAGATGGGCTCCAGCCAAAACTCTATCTAGTGACCTATATAAGCCCCTCCCCTCCCAGTGGATCATGGGGCACTTGGCTCTCCAGGGATTAGGGTCAGATAAGAGCCGGTGTCCACAATGCAGTCTCCAGTGGAGTGAGCACAGGCTTTGAAAATGATCAGAACCCAATTCCTGCCCTTACTTTTATCCAGGTGTTTTCTGGGGGGCGGGGGGGAGGGAGTTGGGGTTCTTTCAGCTCCCTGAGCCTGGTTGCTCATCTGTAAAGTGGAGCTAAAAATAGTCACCTGATTGTTGTGAGGATATGGTAATAGTATACACATCGAGCATTTCATACGTTGCCTGGAATACAGCCTAACAACCAGCAATATAACCAGAGAATATAAACCTCAGTCATTACCATCATCACTTCATCAACATTTTAATAACTCACTTTCCATAGTGTTCTTGATTTTTCTAATTCACTTTCAAATGTTTACATCATTTAATTATTCATAATATTTCCTGGAAGTAGGTTGAGATTTTGGACACCAAGTCAGATTTGGGTCGATTGTCATTTTAATGTTAACTTTTCCTTTTAGTTTTATCATTTAGATATTTGTACCTTTATATTTAATTTACACCTGTCCTTCCTTTTTTTTTTTTTTTTTTTAAAGATGACCAGTAAGGGGATCTTAACCCTTGACTTGGTGTTGTCAGCACCACGCTCAGCCAGTGAGCAAACCGGCCATCCCTATATGGGATCCAAACCCGGGGCCTTGGTGTTATCAGCACCGCACTCTCCCGAGTGAGCCACAGGCCGGCCCAACACCTGTCCTTCCTTTAATGACTACTAATTCATTTCTAAAAACCCTGGTGCTAAATGATAAGCCCACACATGAAAAAATATTTCCATCGGTGGGACTGTAAATTAGTACAGCCATCATGGAAAATAGTATCAAATTTTTTCAAATAACTACAGGTACAACTGACATAAAATCCAGCAATCCCACTGCTGGGCATATACCCAAAGGAATGGAAATCATCATGTTGAAGGGATACCTGCACTACCTTGTTTATTTCAGCTCTGTTTATAATAGCCAAGATATATTCAAGAAATGTTCACCGACGTATAACTGGGTAAGAAAAATGGTATGAGATAAAATGGTATAAGAAAAATGGTGGTATGTATGTATATGTATTAGTCTGTTTCTGTTGCTTATAACAAAATACCTGAAACTAGGTGATTTATGAAGAAAAAGAAAATTTATTACTTACAGTTTCTGAGTCTGAGAAGTCCAAAGTCCATCTGGTGGTGGTGACAGTGACCCAGGGGTCACACATTGCAAGATGGTGGAAGCAGAGAACAGAGACAGCCTCTCTTTTTCTTTTAAAGCCCTTAGAACCACACCCATGACCACCATTTTTAATCCATTCACTACTGCAGGGTCCTGCAATCCAATCACCTCTTCTAGGCTCCACCTTTCAATTACCGTAATAGGATTTCCCACCCTTTTAACAGTCACAGTGGAGGCCAAGTTTCTAAAACATAAAACTTGGGAGACACAATTCAAACTTCAATGAGTTTTGGGAGGACATAATTCAATCCACTACAGTATACATGATGGAATACTATTCAGCCATAAAAAAGGAATGAAATTCTGCCATTCGCAGCAATGTGGATGAGCTTGGAGAAAATTATGTTAAGTGAAATAAGCCAGGCATAGAAAGAGAAATACCTCACGTTCTCACTCACAATGGGAGCTAAAAAAAAAAAGGGGGGGGGAAGAAACAATAATTACAATGATACGTTGAACTTTCAGAAGGAGAGAACAGAACTGTTGTTACTAGAGGTGGGAAAAGAGGAGGGGGAGAGAAAGGGGGGGTTAGCCAGAAATTGGTTAATGGACACAAGAATGATTACATTTTGTAATGATGAATATACTAATTATCCTGATTTGATCATCGCATATTGTCCTCAAGTAATGATAGTCAACTCTGTAACTGGCAAATATACATAATGTTTCAATTAAAGAAAAAAAAAGAAAATTCAGAAAAGAAAAAAAATTTACTTTCATTAATTTTAATGTGGAAAGTTAGTTTATCCCAAACCAAGACACTGGAACAATATTCATAGAAAAAAATCAACCAAACACAGAAAACACTTTATGTAAGTAATAAACAACAATTTTAATGTAAATAAATGTAGTTTGTACATAAACCTTTATGTAATGGAGGCTTGTTACCCTTCCCAAAAGACGACAGGACTTGACTATGGGGGTTGAGTTGATGGAAGGTGCATTCTTCATTTTGCACCATTTCCTCACCAATGTTTCAATCTATTGGGAGCCCATCATTACTATAAATTCAAACTGCACATGAAATAAACTTATAACACCCCAAATCTCTTTAGAGCATAATTAAGACTAAGCAGGGACCCTTTCTTACATGGAAGTGCTCGTAAAATTCTGTAAGATGCTTGCTCAAACCATGCCCAGCAGGTGGCGCTGTCTTATGGCAACAGAGGCAGCTCTTTCGAGCCTCTGGCTGGAAGCTGCTGTTCTGGATTTGTGAATGTGTTTTTGCTTGAAACGCTAAGGTCAAATATCACTTTTTTTTTTTTTTAAAGATGACGGGTAAGGGGATCTTAACCCTTGACTTGATGTTGTCAGCACCACACTCACCCAGTGAGCCAACCGGCCATCCCTATATGGGATCCAAACCCGTGGCCTTGGTGTTATCAGCACCACACTCTCCCGAGTGACCCACGGGCCGGCCCCAAATATCACTTCTAATAGTGTATTTTTATTTAGTCTGTTTTGGGGCAAAGTCATTAGACTGAAAAAAGGGAGTCATTGCAAAAAGTGGCATAACTTTAGTCATTAACTGAATAGTCATTACATACAGATAAGTACATATCTCTATATTTTATTTTGTAATTATTATTATTATTTTTTGGTGGCTGGCCGGTACAGGGACCGAACTCTGGACTGGACCTTGGTGTAATCAGCACCATGCTCTAAGCATCTGAGCTAACCAGCCAGCCCTATATCTCTATATTTTAAAAGTATAGAGATATAGTTTATTCCTTCTAGTTCTTATATTGTGCACTGACTACACAAGTAGCTTATTATATATATATTTTTTTTTTGTCTCTCTTTTTTTTTTTGTGACCGGCAACGGGATCGCAACCCTCGTTGTTGCCCCCTCACCTCGCTCAGCCAGTGAGCGGCCGGTCTGTATGTGGGATCCGAACCCTCGGGCGGGAGCGCCGCTGCGCTTCCCAAGCAGCGCACTGTAGCAGTGCACCACCGGGCCGGCCCAAGTAGCTTATTATATTATCTTCAAAAACACAAATAGGGGCCAGCCTGGTGGCGCACTGGATAAGTGCGCCGCTTGGGAAGCGCGGCGGCGCTCTCGCCCGAGG
>NW_007731688.1:89402-92879 GCF_000696425.1 Galeopterus variegatus
CGGTACGGGGGCAACACTGAGGGTTGCGATCCGTTGCTGGACACGGAAAAAGAAAAAAAAAAAAAAAAACACAAATAAAAGCAGGCCATTTATAGAATAGTGATGACAGCGTACAATGGAAAAAAGATTTTGATTGGCCCGGGTCTGAGCTCTTGAGGTACAAAGTAGAAAAAAGGAATAACTAAAATTAAAACCTTGTGTTAATAAAACAGGAAATTATAACAAAGCACACACACAAAAAAAAAGATAGTTAAATAGATTAATCCCAAATTGGTAGTTTCAGAATAAAATATAAGTGCCCTTCAGGGGCACTTTATCTTATAAAATATAGAGATATGTACTTATCTGTATGTAATGACTATTCAGTTAATGACTAAAGTTATGCCACTTTTTGCAATGACTCCCTTTTTTTCATTAAAGGAGATGCATCTAAAAATTAGAAAGAAAACAGAACCAGAAGTTGTCTGGAGATTACTGTGTGCCACTCTATTAAAAACATTTCCTGGGCTGGCCGGTCAGCTCCGTTGGTTGGAACACGGTGCTGATAACACCAAGGTCCAGCGTTCAATCCCTGTACTGGTCAGCAGCCAAGAAAAAAGAAAAAAAAAAAATTCCTGCTAAACTTTTAAGGATCAGATTTGATGCATGAAGTAGAAAACATGAGTTTCCTAGTTACTGTGGAAAAGTCTGGAAAGGAGATTAAAGAACAGTACAAAATACACCCTCATACCCTTTACTCAGATTTTCCTGTCGGTATTTTGCCTTATTAGCTTATTGCTTGTTCTCCCCACCTCCCCTCTCTCTGTATGCTCTTAATATTTTTTTTTTCCACATCAATTGGAAAATAAGTGGCAAACATCATGACCCTTTATTTTTGACGCAATGCAGAGCACAGTTGTGAGCGAGCGTCTGGTGTCAGCGAGAAGCTCAGTGGTGGAGTCCTGCATAGGCTGGGGGTGACAGTGAGATACGGTGCTATTGAACTGGACTCCTGGCGGTCATGGGAGTGACAGGATTCTGAAGGAGCGGAGGCAGATGGAGGCACAGCCATCAAAGGCAAGGTGAACGTAATTACCAGAATGGGTGGTGAGTGGAAAAAACAGTTTCTCCCACTGTAACAACACGCTTCTGACACCAGATGTGCGGGGGGTTCTCCCCACCAGCAAGCAAGCAATTCTGCAGCGCACACCAGCTGGGTGTCCTCCAATTCAGTTCCTCCAATCCAATTCCAAGACTGTCTGCTTGCAGAGAGCATCAGATTCCACCGCGCTCTAGCCAACTGAGCAACCAGCCGTCCCTAACTAGACATTTTGACATGCCGAGGTGATGTTTTTCTAAGTATAGATCCTACACGTTGAGGGGTTAGCCCCCAAGGCCACCCCCCCTTTTATTTTCAGGTGCCAATCACAAGCTCCAGGTTGTTTTACCTGCGCTTCAGATCAACTGGCCATAAATTGGGATTCCAATGACCCCCTCCTTAGGTTCAATCACTTTGCTAGAGTGGCTCACGGAAGTCAGGGAAACACATTCATTGGTTTATTATAAAGGATATTACAAAGGATACAGGTGAAGAGATGCACAGGGCGAGGTGTGGGAAAGGGGCACGGAGTTTCCATGCCCTCTCTGGATGCTGCCCTCCAGGAACCTCCATGTGTTTGGCTGTCCAGAAGCTCTCCAAACTCTGTCCTTTTGTTTTTTTATGGAAGCTTCATTACATAAGCAAAATTGAAGCATGGACAACAATGTAGAGATGTGATCGGACAAAAAAGGTATGATCTAATACCAATAGACCGAGGGGGAAGATAGAAGGGAAGCTGACTGGAGTATTATTTGACTGCATAACCAGAAGAAACGAGGAGCTGAGGAGCAGAGCTTGATGTCATCCACCACAATGAAAATCACAAGTCCTCATTCAGTTTCTAGATCTGAGTTAGTTCTCAGACTCAGACCCCACCGGCAGAAGGGCAGCCGAGTTCCCCTCAAAGGGTCCAACAATGCTACTGCAAACATATGCAGCAAATATTGCTCTAGTTCTTCCTTACCAGGACCTACGGGCATGTTCTGGAGTAGCTGTCCACCACGGAAAGGGGGATACCTAGATTTCTCGAGGGCTGTAGAATACTGGGTTCTGAGGTGACACTGACACCAGGGGATCTGAAGTGCCATAGTGTTTCTCTGCCTAGAGTGGGCAAACAGAGGCAAGGTAGTGATGGAGTCCAGTCTCAGGTTTGTCTCATTTTGGTTCTTGTGGGTCCACAGGTCCCTCCTACAGTTATTGCTCAAGACTCCTAATTGGGGTGGATATACTTAACAGCTAGCAGAACTTGCATAGTGGTTCCCATACCAATATGACACTTAGGAAGATCCAAGTGTCAAATGTCAAGATGGTAAATAAAAAGCAATACCACATCTGGGGAAGAATTGCAGATTAGCACCTCCATCGAAGACTAAAGATGCATGGATCCTATCGTATTCCTATTTGGGTCAGATGCATAAAAAACCATAGGGATTGTGATGGATGACAGTGGACTTCCATCAACTTAACCAAGTGACAGCCCCAATTTGCAGCTCTAGTTTGGATCTTTACCTGAACAGATGAATACAGCTGTTGGCACTTGGTGTGCAGCTATTGATCTGTAAATGCATTCTTTTCAATCCTAATCAGTAAAAGACTGATTAGGCATTTTGTTTATATGTGGGAAGGACAGCAGAATAGCTTGACTATTTTGTCCGGGTGCTATGTTAACTCTTCTGCTCTATATCACGATATAATCCACAGGGAACGTGATCATTTTGATATTCTATATAACATGATGCTAACTGACTTGGTTGAACAAAATATGACAAGTACTCTGAGTGGCCAGATGCCAGTTGGTGGGAAATAAGACCCTCCCTCCCCTAAAATTCAGAGGCTTTGCCATACTGGTGAAGTTTTCAGGGGTCCATTGGTCTGGGACTAGATGCTGGACCTCAAGCATCTCCCACCTCTAACAAAGAGACATAAGATTTGTTAGGAGTCTTTGGATTTTGAGGCATCATATACCGCATTGGCATTACAGCATTGACTCATTTATTTCCTAGTTTAAATAATGCCCAGAGCAAGGGAGACTGCAGCGGATCCAGGGTGTGGGGCAAATCGCCCTGCCCCTTGGCCTCCTTGCCTGCAGGTCCAATGATGCAAGTTTATCCATGGTAGGTAAATATGCCATGTGGAGTCTTTGGAAGGTGCGGTAGGAGAGTTGCAGCACAGACCCCGGGGGATCTGGAGCGAGGTCATGCCTTCTGTAACAGAGAACTATTTATCACTTGTCATTTGTGTTTGCAAATCAGCTCCTGTCATGCCACTGGGCCCTAAAAGAGACTTTGAGATTGACTGTGGGGCATCAAATGACTTCTCAAGTGGGATTCTCTTTCAAGTATGATGGAAATGGTCACTCAGGAGCAGGTCCAGAGAACACAAGTAAGTTAAATGGATAC
>NW_007731688.1:94285-99734 GCF_000696425.1 Galeopterus variegatus
CCTTTAAGATTTGTGAAATATTCTTTGTGGCCCAGTGTGAGATCCTTTTTCATACATGTTCTATGTGAAATTCAAAACAATATGTACTCAAAAAAAAAAATCAATATGTACTCCACAATTGTGTGCACTGTTCTATACCTGCCCATAAGTTAAGCTTGTTAGCTGCATAGCTTAGTCAATACAGTAACATCTTGATTTAGATTTTACAGAAAGCAATGTGTAAAATATCCCATGGATGGGCCGGCCCGGTGGCGCACTGGAGAGTGCCCGCTGGGGAGCGTGGCAGCGCCCCCGCCGAGGGTTCGGATCCCATGTGGAGACCGGTTCCTGCTCACTGGCTGAGCGCGGTGTGGGCGCAACACCGAGGGTTGCGATCCCGTTACCAGTCAGTAAAAAAGACAAAAAAGGAAAAAAAAAAAAAATCCCATGGATGGTGGCATGTTTTGCTGAAAGTTTTTACTTAGTTTAGGTTCAAAGGATTCGTTGGTAAAAGAAACCACTTGTCACACTAATAAGCCAGTTTATTATATTTATTAAGATACAGTAATAAGCAAATAAGCAAAGCAAGCGAGATTAGGCAGGCATATTAAAAAACAAGAAAAGAAAAAAGAATTAAACACTGTTTACATCACCAAAATGGGGAAACACCTACATCCAGATCCAAGCAGCACTGGCAAGTCCCGTGAACAGTGATCTGGAGTCCCAATCAGGGTTGTCCCGGGGGTGCAAAACACCTACATCCAGATCCAAGCAGCACTGGCAAGTCCCGTGAACAGTGATCTGGAGTCCCCATCAGGATTGTCCCGGGGGCGGGGTGTCTACTCCACGGGTGAGACTTCAGAGAGCGGTTTGGGAAAATCCTGGTTATATCACCCAGCCACAGACTGATAACATTAGTCTGTGTGCAAACGTGCAGCTGTGGTTATTTCATTAATGCTTGGATCTTTTCTCACAAGTCTTTGGGATGTTCTTCAGTCCTGGGTACTGGCCACGTTCCCAAGGTCCAAGAGCTCCAGGACTTACGTTCCTTCTTATCTGATGGTTACCAAGCACCTATCCTGTAGGTTTGCACACAGTTTCTGAGAGTCTGGCACCATAGCCTATAAAGGGTCATTCTTCGGTCAGAGGCCCAGCAATGCCTCTGAAGCCTGAACGAGACTATAAAGCTTAATTTTTCCAACATGGCATTGTGAATTTCTCCTAAATTCTGTCCATTTTTAATTTACATGTAGTTACATTGATGCTATTTAGTTAGGTTCACACAAGTTTGTTTTTGTTTTATGTTCCTGGGGAATTAAACCTTTTATCATAATGGAGTGATCCTCTTTTTCTCTCGTAATGCTTTTTGCCTTAAATTCTCTTTTGTCTGATATTAACATAGCCACATATGTTTTCTTCTCTTTGGTTTGTCTAAATATATTCCATTGTATTCCTTTACTTTAAATCTTTCTGGAAATTAAATATTTAGGCGTTTCTTGTCAACAATATAGAGCCGCATTTTTTGTAATCAATTCTGACAATCTGTCTTTTAAGGGAAAATTTTCAGTTGTTTGTATTATATATATTCTATTACAATTTACATGATAATCAGTGGTCTATTTGGATTATTTTGACCATCTTATATTGTGCTTTACGTTTGCCTTTTCTTCTGTCTTGATTCCTCTTGGCTTCTTTTGGATTGATTAAATATTTTTTCTAATTCCTTTTTTCTTTATACAAGTGTGGGATTTATGTTTCTTGCCTAATAATTTTTATGCTAGATATTTTGGCATTCCTAATTAACTTACTAAGGTCTAAAATTAGTTAATAGCTTTACCGTCCTTTGAATCATACAAAGATATTTGAATACATTAGCCTCATATCCTCTCCGCCTTCTATATTATTCACCTCGTTTTTTAAACCCGCAGACATTCCCATTGTGTTCTGCACCACCAATGGTTCTCATTCCTTCCTGCATCTCTGATTTTCTTCCTGAATTGCTGTTTTTCTGCCAAAAGTACATCCTTTAGAATTCACTGAAGCTCTTTGGGGGGGGACAAAGTCTTTATTTTGTTATCCTAAAAATGCCTTTATTTTGTCCTAATTCTTGGAAGAATTTTTGTTGCATATAGAATTCCAAGTTGAGAATCTGTGTAGAAAAGAGTTAACATGACAGGCCTGAGATTGTTGTCCTTGGAAAAGCCTGCTTATAAGGTTGGCCCTGGGCTGGCATCTAGGCACTTGGATCTTGGGAGGGTTCCCAACATTCCCTGATAAGAATGGCTCACAGAACGAAACTGGTGTACAGTGTGGTTTACATGGAACAACTGCTTCCCCTGGGTGTCTTGAATTTTGGTATGTGGACGGATGCCTACATGACCAGTTCCCCATACAAACCTTATACACGGAGTCTCTAATGAGCTTCCCTGGAGACATTTCACATGTGTTGTCAAAACTTGTTGCTGGAGGAATTAAGTGCATCCTGTATGATTTCTTTGGGAAAGGACTCCAAGAAGCTAGTACAGGACCAACTGTGAGCTTGGCCTGGCCCAGTACCCCACTTATTTCCTGGCCCCCATAATGATGATGCTTTAAATCTCTGATTTTTAACGTTAACTCAGATCCTGTGTCCAATGGTCCTGGAAATGTCTGGTTGTTCCCCTGAGTATGTGAGCCTGTGTCTCCTTGGAAAAGAACTCAAGGGAATCATTACCATGTACATTTGCCATGATGCTGTAGGATCTTTCCTTATGCAGTCCGGGCTCCCCTTTAATCAAAGTATACTGGCTCAGGTCTGGAAACTGGGTCAGGGATATACCTTTTTGTTGGAATGGCTGCCTTAAGCCCTTATCATCCTTGCTGATTCCCTTTGATTGTATAAGTTAAGCTATATCCCGCCCCTAGGAACACTGTGTTCTATTCTCATCTCTGTGATTCTCTGTGGGAACAGACTGCCCTGACTGCCATGTATTGCAGAACTCTCACCACCTTCTGGCAGTGGAGTGTTATCGCCTGGCCGCTGTTATTTCCGGAGTGTATCATTCCCACTAGTATTAGGAAGACAGTTCTGTAACAGCATCTCCTGCCGTCAGCCCTGGTTGACAGGACAGCCACACTGAGCTTTTCCCTGGTGCTGGTGGGCCCCTTCATCAGCATGTTCCTATCACTTCGGTGAGCAGAATGTTCCCCAGGCCTTCCTGTGGGCCAGTCGCCTGGTGGGTTTTCTGTCCTCAGTAGTATATCCATTCTAGCACATCCACGTCTCCGAGCTGTTTGATCCCTTTACCCACCATGTGCATGGAGCTCTGGCAGTTCCATCTCACTTAGTGTGGTCCATTGCTTTTTCCAAGCCTCCATGAGCCGACCGGGCAGAGCCTTTGCACCATCTCCAGGTCCTTCCTTGCTCGAGTATTAATACCGTACTACACAGCAGTGCTCCCATACCAATAAACTCTCATTTATCCAGTGTTATGTTTTGTCTCACTTGACACAGCACAAGGAAAATCAGCCCCGAGTCTATCTCCCCTGTGCCTGCTGGACACATTGGCCATGTCTTGCAGTTCTTTTGGTATAAATTTATTTCCTCCCTTAGCAGACCCAGTACCTTCCCATCAGGCAGTCAAGTGCAGTCCCTAAGCAGCAACGTGGTAGCTACAGCTGCTAAGTGTCAAGCACAGGCAGGGCCTGGCTCACATGTTTGACTAGTAAGAAACGATGATCCTTTTATTAGACTAAGCAGTTTATTACTTATATAGACAGCAAAAGTGCGTGTGGTCAGAAGTGTTGGATCCCTGTGGCACAGGACAACATCAAAACCAAAGGGGCCATGTGACAGCAGCATGGATGGTGGATGGAGCCCATGCCATGCCGCAGCCAGGCAGTTTTGTAGCTGGCAGCTGTGCTCTAAAGGGGCATGTGGAAGGCAAATCTGGGAAGACCCCGAAGTTAAGCAGGTGTTTCAGCGAGGTCCACTCCCTGGTGTACATGGCCGGTGTAACCAACTCCCCTTGAGTGTGGGTGGCAACTCTAACCTATAGCCAATGTTTTCTATTCTGCAGCTGTATTCAAAGGAGGGCAAGGCTTAAAGCCTCGTGCCTACTGGAGCCAGGGAGGAAGTGATCAACTGGCTCATGACAGTCCCTCAGAAGTCTGCCTATCGTGCTGTGTTTCAGGAAGGTCAGCAGGTATTCCTCCAAGATGGGAGTCACACTGTCTGCATAGCCCATGTGGAGACGTGCAAGGTCGCCAGGGCACCGTGGCAGAGGTGTTCTGCTGTTCTGCACTTCCCCTCCCCCACTGGCCTTCCATGTGTCCTGCTAAGCTTTCCTCTTAGACATATGGGCCACTCCATCAAATACCCTAGTTGGTTGTACTGAGAGTTTTCTTTTTCCTAGGCAACACTGAATGAGAGTGGCCATGACTGTGACTGCCAGGAAGATGATTAGGCCCACTTGGAAGAAGACAGACTGCAACCAGACTTGCTATCCAGAGCCAAATCAGTTAGGATTTATGCCATTAATTTAGGTGCCCTGCTTGGCTGGCCAGCAGACAATCCAGGGCAATGTGATCATCCATCACTACTCACACTAGGTAGTTCAGACTAGTTTATGTGTGGTAGGCCATTATACGGCTGATATTCATTTGGGGAAAAACTATATTAGAAGCGCAACTATCCAGGGCCAGCCCAGTGGCGCACTGGAGAGTGCACCGCTTGGGAGCACAGTGGCGTTCCCGCCGAGGGTTCGGATCCCATGTGGAGACCGGTTCCCGCTCACTGGCTGAGCGTGGTGCGGGCGCAACACCGAGGGTTGCGATCCCGTTGCCGGTCAGTAAAAAAAAAAAAAAAAAAGAAGTGCAACTATCCAGCTATCATGGCCCAGCCTAGTCTCAATACTGTGTCTTGCTCAGGATGAATTAGATTCTATGAATAGGTTTGAGTCACCTCAGCAGCTGCAGAATGCTGATGTGAGGCCAACATCCAGTGCTTATAAGACTGGAGGTTGGGATTAACAATGTAAAGGAAATTTAAGTAACAGAAAGAACCTGTAGGAAGGAATACATCCTGGAAAAATACTTCCAAAGTATTCAAAGGAGGATCTATTAAGGATTTATCAGGAGGCTCAGGAAGGGTAAGACAGATTCAGCAATACAAGGGAATTTTGTGAGTTTTTTTTGTTTGGTTGGTTTTCTTTTTTTTAAGTGGGAGAGAGAGACCAGATAATACCAGCAATATTAAGACTAAGTAAAAACATGTGTCCAGAAAATTATTTTTTTTCTGATGTCTTAGGCAGAAGTTCTCTACTTCTAAAATCAGTGGTCATCAGTTTAAGGTCTCCTAATAGAATGGGTGTCCAGCAGTTAGGCTGAAGGTAGTGGCGATAGTCTGGGATAAGGTTACCAAAGGATTCAGAGATGACAGGCCAAGCAGGTGTCCTGCGGGCAAGAGCCAAGAGATGTAAAGTGTTTCTTC
>NW_007731688.1:100312-108895 GCF_000696425.1 Galeopterus variegatus
AAATCAGTGGTCATCAGTTTAAGGTCTCCTAATAGAATGGGTGTCCAGCAGTTAGGCTGAATGTAGTGGCGATAGTCTGGGATAAGGTTACCAAAGGATTCGGAGATGACAGGCCAAGCAGGTGTCCTGCGGGCAAGAGCCAAGAGATGTAAAGTGTTTCTTCACCACCAGGCTGGGTTGCTGCTCTGCTTTCATGGCATGTGATTGGTATAGTAGTTCCTGCAGTCCTTCAGCTCTAACGCCCCACATGTCTGAACTCATTCCTAAGTAGCTCAGCTTTTTTTAGTACCATCCTGGAACATCTCACATCCCTAACCATGCCAGGACCACTCCGGGAGCTGTCACTTCATATTCATGATCAATACCATCGATATCCATAACTGCAGATTCAGTAAGCATAGCTGGAGTAAAGGAAGCATCAGGTTAGCACCATTCTGCACAGTAGCCAGTCACTGGCACTTGTACCTTAAAAGGCTCATTGGAGCGAGAGGGCCGTCCGTGCAGCCTGCTGGGCAGTGCGCTTAAGCAGGCCTGCCTCTCCCAGCTCTCTCACTGGTGGGGTCTCTTCCCCCCCCGCATTCTGTACTGCTCCACCCACACCACAGGGCTGGCTGGGGGTGCCGGTGGGTCCTGGATATGCACTCATCCCACCGCTGCCGTTCTCACTGCAGCATTGTCCCAATGCGAACATCTCTTATCATCAACAGAAGTACTACACATACTTAAAATAGGCTATGTGTCCCCACACCGGGGAGGGTGCATGACCTGGGGTAAGACTGCTCCTGCGGGCCAAGGTAATTCTTGGAAGGGGATTGGACTGTGAGTCATTAGCAGTCGACACCCCTGAAGCTCATGGAATGACTGCCTTGGTCCTGACAGTAGATTCTGGGAAATATTCACAGGTCCACTACATGCTCTATAGTCACAAGGATCGAGTCCACACTCCCACCATAACTGAGACTGCAGCAGGCCTTTCCACCATCCTGTGAAGCAATCTGCTGCTAGGAGATGTGGCACGAAGTAAGACCGGTGAATCCCATGGTCATGGCCCACTGCCCAACATCTCTTATCATAAAAATACATCCCATGGCCAAATAATTTGTAGGACACCGTTACAATTGAATAAGCATTTTTAAATCTATGAATAGTGGTGCTGGCAGGTGTGCTGTAGGCAGGGCAAGCAAATCCATACCTAGAATGTTTGTGTTAACCTACGTCACTCCCCACCACTATTTGTCTTTTGCACCAAATAGGTGAGAAAAATGACGATGTTATGGAAATCACTAGCTCTAAATCTTTTAAATCTTTATGGAACAGGGCCAGCCCGGTGGCGCACTGCTACTGTGCACCGCTTGGGAGTGCGGTGGCGCTCCCGCCGAGGGTTCGGATCCCACATACAGACCGGTTCCCGCTCACTGGCTGAGTGAGGTGCGGGCGCAACACCGAGGGTTGCGATCCCGTTGCTGGTCCAGTCTGGTGCGGGCACGACACTGAGGGTTGCGATCCGTTGCCGGACACGAAAAAAGACAAAAAGGAAAAAAAAAAGAAAAATCTTTATGGAACTAATTTCTGCAATGTCCTCAGAGGCACAGAATTGTTTTTAGGTTATTATATTGGCTGTAAGCAGCCCTTTCAAAGACTCTAATTGGCCATTCCTACCATAATAGACCTCATTCCTCTGGTAAGGGAAGCAAGACTGGCAAAATAGCCATAAGGGGTATCTGGGATCCCACTCGACCCTCTGTGACATGGACTCTGGCCAGGACTTATCTACCCTCTGATCTCCCTAAGCCTCTCTTTCTCCGATGGACTTCAGAGACTCCAGGGATTAGCCTCAGATAAGCACCAGGATACACAAATGTGGCTTACAGTAAAATGAGCACAGACTGAGATTGAAGAACCTGATTCCTGCCCCTTTCTGTTGCTAGGTGTGTGTCAGCCAAGATCCTTAAACTCCCTAAGCTTGTTTACTCATTCCAAATTGAAGCGAAAAATATTCTTCTGATTGTGTTGTTTGTGCTGATGTGATAAGATTACACAGGTTAAGTGCTTCACACTTTTCCCAGAATACAGCCTAACAACCATGAGTACCATTCACCTGAAAAGTATAAAGAACAGAAATGGTCTATTACTACTCATCAGTATTTTAATAACTCATATTTTATGCACTTTTAATTATTCTCATTTACTTCCAAATTTTGTCACTCTTTTAACAACATAAAACTTAGGAATAGGAATTTAGGACTAGGTCAATCTGATATGAATATTCTTACACGACAGATTGGATAGTAAGGCCTAGAGAATCAAATGACTCGAAGCTTATTTTCAAATAATTAAGCTATAAGATTTATCTTTTTCTTCTTAACATATAATTTGTACCCATTACCTAGGATTTAATTTGGAAAAGTTTTTTTTTAATTGATAAGACTGTAGAAAATGTGTGCTTATGGCCAGCGCTGGTAAGCATGTGAATTGGTAAAGCATTTCCGCAGAGCAGAGAGGTTCTCAAACTTGATCATGCATCAGAACCACCTGGAAGGCTTGTGAAAACACAAATTGCTGGGCCTCAGCCTAGAGTTTCTGATCCAGCAGGGCAGGGCGCAAGAATTTGCATTTCTGACAAGTTCCCAGATGATGCTGACTTTGATGCTGCTGGCCCACTTTCAGAACTACTGGTATAGACGGAGCATGCTGGTAATATTTAACCAAAGCCAGAAAAATACTCAGAAACTTTACCCAGGATATAAGCTGAAGATGAGCAGTCCAACACCTGCTTGGGAGGCTCTCCAGCTGACCACTAAGGGCCTGCCACAGCCCCACCTGGTCAACTGGTTGGGGAGAGGGGGCACTCAGGACCCTGGCCCAACTCCCTTACCCTACTTAAGCATCTCCATAGCACTTATCAACATCTAACATATACATTTGACTGATTTACCTCGTTTCTGTTTTCTGGTGGCTGGCTGGTACAGGGGTCTAAACCCTTCACCTTGGTGTTATAACACTGAGCTCTAACCAACTCTAAAACTGGCCAGCCCGGATTTACCTCATTTCTNAATTGAAGCGAAAAATATTCTTCTGATTGTGTTGTTTGTGCTGATGTGATAAGATTACACACGTTAAGTGCTTTACACTTTTCCCAGAATACAGCCTAACAACCATGAGTACCATTCACCTGAAAAGTATAAAGAACAGAAATGGTCTACTACTATTCATCAGTATTTTAATAACTCATATTTTATGCACTTTTAATTATTCTCATTTACTTCCAAATGTTGTCACTCTTTTAACAACATAGAACTTAGGAATAGGAATTTAGGACTAGGTCAATCTGATATGAATATTCTTACACGACAGATTGGATAGTAAGGCCTAGAGAATCAAATGACTTGAAGCTTATTTTCAAATAATTAAGCTATAAGATTTATCTTTTTCTTCTTTTTTTTTTTTTTTTTTTGTCCGTTTTTTTTGAGACCGACCGCACCGCACTCAGCCAGTGAACGCTGTGAGCGTGCACCGGTCATCCCTATATAGGATCCAAACCCACGGCGGGAGTGCTCCCGCGCTCCCAGCGCCGCACCCTCCCGAGTGCGCCACGGGCTCGGCCCATCTTTTTCTTCTTAACATATAATTTGTACCCATTACCTAGGATTTAATTTGGAAAAGTTTTTTTTTAATTGATAAGACTGTAGAAAATGTGTGCTTATGGCCAGCGCTGGTAAGCATGTGAATTGGTAAAGCATTTCCGCAGAGCAGAGAGGTTCTCAAACTTGATCATGCATCAGAACCACCTGGAAGGCTTTTGAAAACACAAATTGCTGGGCCTCAGCCTAGAGTTTCTGATCCAGCAGGGCAGGGCGCAAGAATTTGCATTTCTGACAAGTTCCCAGATGATGCTGACTTTGATGCTGCTGGCCCACTTTCAGAACTACTGGTATAGACGGAGCATGCTGGTAATATTTAACCAAAGCCAGAAAAATACTCAGAAACTTTACCCAGGATATAAGCTGAAGATGAGCAGTCCAACACCTGCTTGGGAGGCTCTCCAGCTGACCACTAAGGGCCTGCCACAGCCCCACCTGGTCAACTGGTTGGGGAGAGGGGGCACTCAGGACCCTGGCCCAACTCCCTTACCCTACTTAAGCATCTCCATAGCACTTATCAACATCTAACATATACATTTGACTGATTTACCTCGTTTCTGTTTTCTGATGGCTGGCTGGTACAGGGGTCTAAACCCTTCACCTTGGTGTTATAACACTGAGCTCTAACCAACTCTAAAACTGGCCAGCCCAGATTTACCTCATTTCCTGCCCGACTCCCCTGCCCCTTGTTAGAATGCATGTTCTCTAGAGCAAGGATTTTTGTATGTTTTGTGCAAGAACACTGCCTGGATCATAGCAAGGGCTCCAGAAGGACTGACTGTGTGACTAACCAAAAAGTTTTTTTTGGCAGCTAGCCAGCATGGGGATCTGAACCATTGACCTTTGTGTTATAAGGCTGCGCTTTAACCAATGGAGCTAACCAGCCAGCCTCAACTGAATGTGACTATGCACATATGTTTGTGTTTATGATACTATTCTAGAAGGATCCACAAGAAAATGGCAGCAGACTTTCTGTGGGCAATGGACATGGGAAAGGAGTGGGAGCCAGCAGAAAAAACTCTCTAGAAAAAACTCTCTAGAGTCCTTTAAATTTTTCCTACCTTTTTTTTTTCCCCTCACTGGCCCAAAAAAATTAGATCCCTATTTTTTTTTATTTTTATTTTTGGTGGCTGGGTGGTGCAGGGATCCAAACCCTTAGACTATGCCGCACTCTAACCAACTGAGCTAACCGGCCAGTCCTAGATCCCTATTATGCCTTAGGAAAAATAAGTTGGAAGAGAAATAGACATAATAGGAAAAAAACATATACAACCGTCTCCTGTCCCCAAAGTTGGTTAGATCATCATTTAGGGCTGTGTGCAAACACCTGAGATAGAGTTGAAGAAAAGTTCAGTGTTGACGGAGCATCCTGCCACGTGACCAGGGGGCCTGGATCCAAGGCCCCAGCCCAGTCCCACTCTGAGCTGGGCCCTACCCCAGGCTAACCCTAGGGGCCCCAGAGGTCCCTCCTGAAAACCGAAAGTTTCCCAGCCCTTCTGCTTCCCCATCTTATTTACAATTGTCAAGTAAGGACAGCTAATAGTTAAGGGGGGAGATACATGCCTGTGGCTGCTTCAGGAAGGAGAGACTATCTCTAAGTCCAATGAACTAATGTCTAATGAGAATCCAGGTGTCCAAAAGGGAGACATAAAGAAATACGTAAAGAGAGAGAAAGGGGAGAGGCTGTGAACTAGATCTGACATGATTTGTAAGCATCTCAGAGGGAACCAAGACCAGGGTTGAGGAATCAGAAGACAGATGCCTTAGTGACCCCAGGTTGGGCCACCAGTAGAAGCAGCTTGGAACTGGGAGAGCCAAGCAGGAGGATCTGGGCTTGGAACAAGCAGATGTCATGGGGTTAGTGTCTTTAGAAAGAGGATTTTGAGAAAGAGGGACAATAAACTGTAAAGTTGCTCTCCCAAAGACAGGAGCAGTTTTTACCATAAGTAATTGCCAGCCCAGCTATTTATTCAGTAAATACTTATTGAACACATGGTTGGGTTGGGCCCTATGTCAGAAAAAGCCTTCTGATAAAATGCAGACTTATGTGAACTGCGACTATCTTCCTGAGACCTTTCAGGAGGCACTGACCACAAAGAAAGCCCCAAGCCCTCCTTGGAAGATGGCAGGAAAACAAGAGCTCACTTCACAGATGTGGAAACTCTAGGAGAAGGGCCCTTTGGATTTGTCTGTTGTCTCTGAACCCACAGCAGCTTCTGTGCCTGCCCAGCAGAGGGCAGCCTGAGACTGGGCGCTACTGTCTAGCCACCTGTGTAGGAAGCAGGACAGATGGGTATCTAGCCCCCTCACTGCCCACTGAAGGTTGGGCATGGTGCCCACTTGCTGGCGGCAATGGCACTAGAGGAACAGGATGCACCAGGAGGCTGTGAAAAGGCTGTTTTGAGTTCTCCCTAAGCTGTGTTGATTCTGCCTGACAGATGCTCAGCCCTGGCACCCTGCCACACTCACCCCCTCTAGGGTCCTAGGATGAAGGATCATTTCCTTCTGCCTGGTGCAGGCTGCTTACCCTGTTTGTACTCACTATTCAGAATCTGTTTTTCCAAAGCATAGAATCCTAGAGCCCCAGAGCTGGAAGGGACTTGATTGCTGCTAGTCCGTGAGTTGCCATTTCAAATATCATCAAAGGGCAGGCAGGGAGCCTAAATTTGTGAAGCCAACTTGGGGTGAGATGGTAGGAAACGGTAGCAGCTATGCTGAGCTGGAGAAAGGAGCTTTGTGCAAAAAGCACCTGAATTTAATTGTTTTTCTGTGAATGAAATAAAACATGGCCCTGGGCTGAGTTGGGACACTGGCTGCCAGTTCCTCCCCCTCTAATTTACCCTCTTCATCTTGTAGACAGGAAACTAAAGTCCAGAGTGGGGGACTTGCCTAAGATAGAGCCCCAATGCCCTTTTCATCAGAATCTGGTCTTCTTTGTTTGTATTGTGGGGACACAGGGCTTAATAAAGTGATAGCTGGGGGTGGCTTGGACTTCTACATCTGCCTGCCCCATGGCTGCCGATTAGTCTTGGATTGCTTCATTTCCTTCCCTGGCCACAGATCCCATTTGGAGAAAGCTGCCTCCCCCAGAGAACAGGGCACTCCTTTTCCTTGGAGTGAGTCACAGCCTCCGAGCAGACTTGTGGACAGCATGACTCCAAGACAGAGTCCTCCTCTCCTACTGCTTTTTCCAGTGAATACCTGCAGCAGGGGCATCCCATGTCCTCTGGCCACCTCCCTACGGATGGGAGCTTCTATTTACTCAAGTTTTTTCCTCCTTAAAATGAGGTTCTACAGAGAAGTACCCAAGGGCCTTTCAACCTCGATTCCTCAGATCTCATAAAAAAATACAGATTAGAGACATAAAGTGCTGTTTTCCCATCACGTGTGGTCACAGGGACATGACATGTACTTGATAGTGGCTTTGCGAGTACAGGGGTGGTTTTTCAGAGATCCAGTGTTATACCGGCATGGTCTCCATCTCCAGGAGAATCAGCAAGCCATGATGAGCTTGGTGGAGATGCTTCGCCAGGGCATGAAACTTGAGCTGTGTCCTCCTGACTAGCAGGAACTGGGTTGTGGCCCCATTACCAATCATAGGAACTCCTTCGGGACCCAGGGCATGTATTTATGATTGTGCTAGTCACATGAAGAATGTCAGCTCATTCTCACCATGACTGACTGTGCGAAGATTAGCACACAACTAACCCCATTGTCACGGGGCTCCTGCTTGCCCAACACCTCCCCAGCAACATGGACAAAAGATGAGGGGGTCCTGAAAAACTGGTCTCAAAAGAACACTGTCTCAAGAATACCTTTGAAAGGACGAAATAACAACGTTTACCTGTTTGTTCAAGGAAAAAGAAACAGAGAAAGAAAAAGAACAGAGACTAATGAGATTAGTTACCTGCAGGCCATGGTAGGAACAGGATGGAAAAAATAAAGAGAATGAAAGGAGATGAGACTTCTCTCAATACATCTTTTTGTTCTGACCTGACTTTTGGAACCATTTTAATGTTTCACATCTCAAAAATGAATAACAATAAAATAAAACTCACCAGGATGGGGAAAACCCTAAAACTGAATATAAACAGAAATAAGCAAATAAAAAAGAATGCCCTTTGACTTCTACCTTACCACTTTGTAGTAAAAATAATTAATCCCTTACTATGTACTAAACATTTTCCTACAGTTTCATTTAACCTTTGCGACATCCTTAAATGGCAGGAACTATGACTATCCTAGTTTACAAGAGGAGAAGTGGCACCTTAGTGAAGTAAAAAAAAGCTCCCACAGTCTCAGGGACTTGAACTCAGGTTTAGTATCAGATTTGTATTAGAGCTCAGTTCTGAAATCCTATTATATTCTCTACTCTGAGCCAGGCACAGAAGAATGAGTTGGTGTCCCTTGGATTCCAGATTCTACGATCTTGGTGATAAACATATAACATCATGAGATTATACATAAAAGAATGAATGATTCCCTTATCATTCATAAAGATTTTAGGAATTCTGGGCACTCCATGTGGGTTGGTTTCCTGGACAATATAGGATTTGAGCTAAACCTCACAGGTAGGAGGATTCAGGCAGGTGTAGAAAAGGGGCGAGGGAATTCCAGGCAGAACCCACTGGGAACAAAAGGGCAGAGAGGGGCATGGTGTGCAGGGAGTGAAGTAGACCAGAGTTGGCTTAGGCGTGGACAGCACAGAAGGCCATGTGATAACTCTCCTGGGGACCTCTTAGAGTTCAAGTCAAGGTGAATGTCCTGGGAGGAAGATGTCCACAATGAGACTGGGGTAAGTTTGGTGAATTCCAGTCCCTAAACTTTAGCTCTTTGATAGCCACATATTGATATTTGATGAGTCACTTTCCAATCTCTGGGCTCAAAGAGATTGTCTAGGAAAAGGCACATGCTGTATTCTGGATCTACAACGAAAAATTGT
>NW_007731688.1:109432-152079 GCF_000696425.1 Galeopterus variegatus
AGAGGGGGATTCTAAACTGAATGGGGTGAAGATGAGGAGGGGGAAGCTTTAGCAAGATTATGATGAAGGGACAGGAAAGTCCCAGCCATGGTTAAGGGGCAGCAAGTGCCGTTTCGGCTGCCTCCAAGAAAGTTGGAGTGGTTGGGGAAAGAGTGGCTGTATTTGTTCACCACGTGTCTTCCGTGCTGGAGTCAAAGTCTTGTGAGGGTGTGGACAAGGTTTGTGTCATTCACCCCCACCTCTAGCATTAAGCAAAATGCTTGGCATATAGTAGGTGCCTGATGAATATTATCTAAAGAATTCAAAGATGGATGCATAGATGGATGTCTCAGATGTCGGGCTAGATGTGCTGTAAGTCGGATGAATCAAGTCATTTCGCCTCCATGGCGAAATGATCTCTGATCTGACTTTAAACAAAAAGGTGGATGGGGAAATTTGAAAGCTAGTGTTTATTGAACAATTATGCATAAAACTTTTACAAGCATCAAATCCTTTAATTCTCTCAGTCACCCTTTTGTTTTACAGATGGAGAAACTGAGTTTCAGAGAAGTTAAATAACTGGCCAAAGTCACACAGTGAGAAACATAGCAGAGCTGGAATTCAGATTGGACCCAAGGC
The DNA here is from genome assembly GCF_000696425.1 of Galeopterus variegatus. NCBI lineage: Eukaryota > Metazoa > Chordata > Mammalia > Dermoptera > Cynocephalidae > Galeopterus > Galeopterus variegatus. The sequence continues at coordinate 110,051 of NW_007731688.1, forward strand.
TATCGGCACAAGCCCCTGCCTGCCGGTCATTTTCATACCATGCTCTGCAGGAACCTCAGGCTCCTCAGAGCCCCCATAAGGGAACCGTGGACAATTCAGTAGCACTGAGAACCGAGAGCACAGACTCCCCATCCAGCTTCTCATTTTCTCTACTTCGTATATCGAGCTTCCTGATTTTATCGGAACAAATAGTCCTTGGGCGAACAAAAAAGAATTAGAAACTACTGTACTGCATCTCGCTACTGCCTAAAATAAAGCCAGAAGGAAGGCTTTCTAGCCTTAACCCTGTCACCAGTTTGCTGTGGGATCTTGGTCAGTCACTTCTTTTTCCAGACAGAAAGTTGGATGAGAGTGCTGAGGTCTCATCATGTTTTCTTAACTTCCCAGAGAAAATGAGATTAAATGAAAAGCTCATCCAGTGAATAAAAATGTCTGGATCACCTTGAATAAAATTCTAAATAAAGTTTAAGTCCATCAGTGGCAGCAAATTAGGGTAGTGTAATTAGTTACTGGGCAGAGCTCAGCTAATAGTCATGGCTGAATGCCTTGGCCAAGACCTGCCAATTGCATCTAAAATTAGGACTCCAAAAGCACAGAATGACAGAATATGGGGATGTTAGTGAACAGTCCACAGGGCATAGCCACTTACCAAGAAAGACGCAAAACATGGATATACTGATTCTCAAAAAATTCATAACTGGAAGTACCACCACACGCATCTACGGCGTGACCATTCTTATACCAAGTTACCTCTGGCTCAGGCTGACCTGATGATAAAAAAAATAAGAACATTCTTGTTACTTTAAGTCTTTTTAGAAAAAAAAATCATAATGTAATGAACAAGAATGGGCAAAAAATAATAGGGATGAGCATGATGGACTACTTCAGTTGGGGAATCGAGAATGCTTTCTCTCACTGATACAAATATATTATTTAGTTAACACTATTGAGCCTGTCAAGTGCCTAAAATGGTGCTGTGCTGGGGCAGGGGAGGAGGGGAGATACAAAATGAAAAATGCTGTCCCTCGTCTCAAGGAGCTATAAAAAAAAATTACCCAATACTTGGAAATAAAGCAAAGATACAGATGGTATCCTTTTTCGATGTCATATGGAGGCAAAGACCCATCAAGAATGATCTTAGGGAATATACTTTGTTTCACTCAATGGTTACTACTGATTAAAATTCCTCGATTTAGTAAGGTTATATATTAACTTTACCTAAAGGTTACTAACCTTTAGTAAGGTTATATATACCTTATATATAAACCTCATAGGTCTTTATCCAACAGAGATGCAAATAATTTTGTCTAGCAGAAAACATAACCCCACAAATTAAGGTTTATTGCCCTATCTCCCTATAGGACATTAACCAGTGTCACACCTAACCCAGCAATTTTATCTTAATATTCCTTTATTAAATTTCCTGTAAATACCTAGCTCCTCAGCACAGCATTATAACACCAAGGTCAAGGGTTCAGATCCCTATACCAGCCAGCCATAAAAAAAAAAAAAAAAAAGAAAGAAAAGAAAACCTTGGCCTCTCAGGCCTTAGTACTTTCTGGCTCCCTCTTTAATGAATGAGTTGAATAAAATCTTTGAAACATTCATTTCATATTAGCATGGGAATCACTTTAGCTTTCTGAAGATTATACTTTAACAGTGCTCAGAGTGGAGTCTGTGTTATGGTACAAAAGAAAGAGGAACAAAGTGCGTCAGCCATTTTCTTCCTGAGGATGGATGAGTTTGGAATGCCGGTTTCCCCGCTGGCCCTGTGCATCTGAGACTGACGTCGTCACAGCAATTGACCTACACTTTCTCCTTTACAGTTCATCCTTCCCTGGTGATCATTAACCAAATGTGATGCTAATGAGTTAATCTGATAAAAACCCAGGAATTTCACCTGCCCCTTTGGAATTCTTCCCTCCTGTTATAAGGCAGGAAAGTTTCCAGTGTGTCCCAAAGACCTTTCTCACTAGTCTCCACGTCACTGAAAATTTATCAAAATGTGCTGTATATACAGGAAGGAAAGCCGGGTATTTGGAAACAATACACCATTCTGAATCCATCCCAGGAACGTTTCTTGTGTTTCTGTCTTATTTATCGCATGATTTTTGGCCAGAAACTCCAGAGGCAACTAAGCTAAGAACTCCATGTTCTTCTAAGGCCATAGAAAGAGGGAAGCCAAAGGAGGTTGGGACGGTAACAAGAAAAAGTGGCAGGACCTGGAAAAACTCAGAGTCCTGCTCCCTCCTTTCCTAGGTCTCCTAGCGAGGCTTCCTCTGTGCCAATGCTGTGGATGTGCTTTTGGAAACTGTGGGTTCTTCCTCCCTGTCTCCTCCTTCAGGTAGATGGCTGAGTGGTTGGAAGCAGATAGACCTGCGTGCAAGGACATATCCTTCTTCAGCAGCTGCTTGGCTGAGCTCCTACAGACAAATGACTAAACCACCAAAGATGGGCTTCCCTGAAAACCATCAGTCAGGGAGGGTGCCAATCATAATTCATTTTTGCCTCTCCTTCTCAGCCTTGGGTCCTCCTTTCAATTGGTTTTATTAGGAACCATTTCATTGCTCCTTTTTTTGTGTATGTGACTTTTTTGGAGAAAGTACATAAAGCATGCATGAGCTGGGGAACTCATTCTGATCTCTTGGACTCCAGTTTTCCATTCAGGCTGAGCAGGGCTGAGTAATTCCTCCAGTTTCCTCATGGCTGACTGGTTTTTCCCCTTTATGCAGCATAGATCTAAACAATCAGCCAGAAATGAGACTTGCGTAGGGAAGTGGTATCTCATACCTTGTGGGTGTTTCTCTTTTCTTCCTCCACTTGCTGGAAACATCACCTGAAAATTCTCCACTTGTTTTTTGAAACTACTTGTGGGTCACATATAGAGCCACCTCCTGAGCATTTCAGAGGCACCGGACTAATAATGTGTGGGGGGACTGGCAGGCAAGTTAAGAGGATGTCCAAACACATGGGGACTCTACTGTGAAGACTCCAAACCACTTTGTGCCTCTCCGTCTGTCTCAACGATGGCCCACAAGCTGGGAGAAAGCAAGCTCTGGGCTTGGAGAGGCTGGGCACGTGGTTCTGCTCTCCAGCCTCTAGACTGAACAAGAGGTTTTGTCATAACTTGTGCGAGGGAAGGGCAGCCATTTCCAAGGCTGGCTCTTCTCCTCTCTGGACTTAGGAGAAGGGCATCAGGGGAGAAGAGTTTTCTGCCTGCCCTCAGCAAACATCACTGGCACTTTCATGTTTCCAAGGTTAGAGACAAAATCCAAGACAGAAAAGAGAGCTGCCCATGAGGTACAAGACACCACTTCCCTATCCAACCATTTTGGTTTTATTTTCTTTTAATGATAAATCCTTTTTACCATGGAGGGAGTATCAACATTCATCAGCTGTGAGTTATTTATTCTCCAACCAGGGGAATCTCCTGTCCTCTGCTTTTCCTCTCCTGCATATGCTTTTCAACCTTTTCACTGCTTAATAATGTGCCTGAAGAGGGCAAGCAGTGGGGAGACTAATTTAGCAGTTTGGGGATATCAATTAAAGAGTAACAGAAGAAGAGTTCAATAAATTTTCTGAAGTGGAGTTATTTATGCCATTCCTATGTGCCACTGGAAATTAAGAGTGGATTATCTGAAAGAACAGCCAGTGTGAGAGTTGCGTGCCCAAGAACTAAGCATGAAATGAAAAAGATCCCTAACTGTGTCCAGAAAGTCACTTGAAGAAATCTTTTAGAAAAAAATCATAGAGGATTTAGTTACTTAATCAATTACTCAGAGAAAACTTCCAAGGTAATTTTCCCAAATGATGTTTTCATAATGCCTCTGAGAGCCAAGAAACCTGGTGTTCAGGGAGATTTCAGACGGTGATTAGCTAGGCGGGGGGTAGTTACCAGATACTATGCAGCGAAGCACGATGTCTGACTTCTCAGGAACCTTCTGGGAAAGCAGCGTAGATAAAAAACAAGGTGCACGCCTCTGGGGCCCTCCCAAGTCTGTCATGCTTTTGTGCCACAAGAATCTGAAAAATAAACAGCCCCGACATCACCATTTTTGCTGGGATTTCTCTGGCCTTCCTAGGAATTCCAGACACCTCATGGTGCTGCTCTCTTGGCTTCTTGCCCTTGGGCCAGTGGAGGCTGGCATTCGGGCAGATGCTGTGTGGTGGGGCCTGTCCTGTGTGCTGCATGATGTTTGCCAGCATCCCTGGCCTCTGCCCACTAGATGCCAGTAGCACTCCCCACCCTTCCATGCGTGGCAATCAGAAATTTCTGCAGACACTACCAGATGTCCCCTGGGCGGGGTGGTGAGGGTCCTGGTTGAGGACTACCAGTCCCATAGTCCTAGGCAGATCCCAGGACAGCCAGAGCCCAGATCAAGAGGGAAGAGTTGCATGAGCCTATGGCTAGTGCGACCTCCTCTTGTTTCTTTCTTTCTCTCTTTAAAGTCTTCCTACATTGGACTCAAAAAAGTGTGTGTGTATCTTTGCCTTCAAAAAGAAGAGCTGAGTACCTTCAAATGAATTTCCAGAGGGGAAATATTTTGAAATTGGGAAACTACTGCTCCTTCTGAGCACCAGACAGTTGCCCCAGGGAGGGCAGCGACGGGGCTGGCACTTTGGAGCAGGCATGCACTCATTGATACAAGCAGGCATGAAATACTTAGTCAACAGATGTGTTATTTCACTTGATCTCCTTTAAACTACCTAAGGGGTGGTTTGTTAATGCCTTCTACATATTACAGATGAGGAACCTGAGGTTCAGAGAAGTTCGACAGCTTGCTCAAGGTCACACAGCTCAAGTGGCGGCTGCCCTGGGGCCACCCTTCAGGGCTGTGCAGACTGACATCTTTAGTGTGCAAGGCACCACTGGAGCTGCACACGCAGAGCACAACACGCACAGATATGGGGCAGCTTTGAGAACGCAGGTGTGTCTGAATCCAGAGAACCCTTTCCTTCTGGCTCTACCCTGAAGACACATGCTGGGCCCACTCAGCCACATCTACCCTTTGCGGAGCCCCATGCTTGGAAATAGCATCAGGTCTATCCAAACAGCAGCGACCCCCTTCTCCTTACCTTGGTGAGCTGCTCTCACACACCACGGAGCTCAGAAAAAGAACCCCACCATGGTGCGGTCAGCACGAACAGGGAAGGGGCCGTCAGGAACTGCAAAAGGTGAATCCAGGAGTGCCGAGGACCCTAACACAGGAGCCTGAGCTAAGCTCTTTCTTGGTGGGAGAGGCCAGATCTAAACTGCGACAGTTGTACGGCTGAATGGAAACCCCTTTCTCTATGGGTGTCAGAACAGCATCTGAATCACTTACAACCAATTCCTCCCTCTTTCCTCCCATTTTTCCAGGTTGTCTCTGATACCCTGAGAGAAGGGTTGCCAGAGACAAGTTCCCTGACAACAGTTCAAGGTTTCTTCAACACCTGAAAGTCTTCCAATGAGTGGGAGTGAGCAGAGGGATGGGGAACCCAGGTGGGAGGCAGATGAGGTTTGGGGACCTTTGCCTCAGTAGCATGATCAGCTACATAATTTGCAGGGCTCAGCTCAAGATGAAAGTGAGGGGTTCTTTGTTCAAATAGGATAAAGGTTTTTAAAGTGGTGATAGCAGAGCATTAAACCAAGCACGGGGCCCTCGGGGCTCAGGGCCCTGTGTGAAGACACAGATCATGGTCCTGCTGGGCAGACGCCACCCTTGGTACATTCTGCCCACGATGCCTATAGTGGATTGAATTATGTCCCCCCCAAACTGACTGAAGCTTGAATTGTGTCCCCCAAGTTTTATGTAGTAGAAACTTAGCCCCTACTATGACTGTTAAGAGGGTGAGAAATCCTACTGTGGTAATTGAAAGGTGGAGCCTTGAAGAGGTGTTTAGGTTGTAGGACCACGCAGTAGTGAATGGATTAAAAATGGTGGTCAGGGACGTGGTTCTGAGGGCTTTGAAAGAGGAGAGTCTGTCTTTCTCTCTCTCTGCTCTATCTACTTCCACCATCTCGCAATGTAAGACCCCTGGGTCACTGTTGCCACCACCAGATGAACTTTGGACTTCCCAGCCTCAGAAACTGTAAGCAATAAATTTCATTTTCTTATAAATTACCCAGTTCCAAGTATTTTGTTACAAGCAACAAAAACGGACTAATACAGTGCCTCTAGTGCTGTCCTCTAAAGCCTCTCCTGCTGCTTCTGAAGTTTCTACATTTCCTTAATCTCAGGATATTCTGTTTAGAAACATTGTGGGTCCTCGAAAACAAGAAAGCATTCCCAATTTGCCCCTACATGAAACACCCAAGCCCTCTGAATATCAGGGTGTCAAGCTAGGGCTGGGTCTGGAGCTCACAGACCTCTCAAGCCCATTCACAGACTGGGTCACAAACCCTTCACACACCAGGCTGGATCACCAGACCCCTCACACGCAGGTCTATGAGCTAGGTAACTGGCAAAAAGGTCTTTGGAGCCATAGGTTCAAGATCATGGCCGTGTGGGGCGGATGCCCAAGGCAGTCAACACCAGCCAAGTCTCAGCGCTGTGAATGTGCACTAACTCCACCCCCCCCACACATAAAATTTGCTTACAAAGAATGAGCTGCACCATCCCCAGCTGGACCTAAGGAGAGGGGGCCTGATTAAATTATTCTATTTTCCCAACACAGTGTAAAAAAAGTATTAATTAGGAGAATACACTGCCTTCCCAACAGGAAGAATGTGTGTAGCAATCTACTGTGGGCTTAGATCTGAGATTAAACTAATTCACGGAATGGTTAGAAAAAGCTGCAGAGTTGAAGAAGTTACATGTTAGCATCAAAAAGATGAAAACTGCTAGGGCATGGGGCAGACAGATGTCCTGGGAGAGAAGTTTGAGCAGCTCTAGGGCCGCTGGGACAGATGTGGAAGACTGAGCAAGAGAGATCGAAAAGACTTTAAGAAATCTGCTTTGTGATCATGAATTGGATCCTTTTGATATTTTTAAATAAAACTTGATCCCTGGACTGGCCAACTGGCAAAAAATACTTAAAAGACCAAAAAACTGAAGGAACACAACAAAGTCTCGAAGTGCATTTCTAATTATTCTTGGTTAAAGGACTTCTTCAAATGCAACTGTGAAGAAACTGGACCATATGGGGTCCCTGGTTAATACGTGTTATATTCAAGAGCATACAGATGCTTCTCAACTTACAATGGGGTTAGGTCCCCATAAACCCATTTTAAGTTGAAAATATCATTAAGTCAAAAATTCATTTAATACACCTAACCTACTGAACATTACAGCTGAGACTAGCCTACCTTGAACCAGCTCAGAACATTACATTAGCCTACAGCTGGGCAAAATCATCTAACATAAAGCCTATTTTATAATAAAGTCTGGAATATCATAAGTTGTTTATTGAATACTGTGCTGAAAGTAAAAACAGAATGGTTTTTACTGTACTTGAAGTACAGTTTCTACTGAATGTGTATCACGTATGCACCGTAATAAAGTAGAATAATTGGGGCCGGCCCCGTGGCTCACTCGGGAGAGTGCAGCGCTGGTAGTGCCGTATCCGTGAGTTCGGATCCTATATAGGGATGGCCGGTGTGCTCACTGGGTGAGCATGGTGCAGATAACACCTTGCCGGGGCTTGCGGTCCCCTTAACAGTCAAAAATAAATAAATTAAAAAAAAATAAAGTAGAAGAATTGAAAGTCCAGCCACTGCAAGTTGGCAACCATTTGTAGTAAGCCCCTGTCAGCATAGATGATAAATTAGTTGCACAGAACGGGAAGAAAACTCATCTGTAAGAGGGCAAATAGACAACTTCATTTCTGATTAAGTTACAAATACATTTGGTGGTTGAACAATTTATAGCAATTGGTATAAAAAGCCCAGATTAACACACATTATTATTGACTTAGAAGTCATAGTAACGTGCAATGGAAAAGTTGCAGCCACGTAGGTTGAAAGAAGTATCAAAAAAAAAAAAAAATACAAAAAGACAACGTTTATAATACTCATGTTGCACAAGAATGAAAATGTATTAAAAAAATTTGGTGAGTGTTGTTGAATTATTGTAATGAACAAATGAATATGCCAGAATGAATGTGGGCCCAACGATACACAGAGACCAAGACCGACGAGTGGGAACGTGCTCTGTCCTCACTGCTGACGAAACGTGAGCCCATCCTTGCCGAGCACGGCAGAAAGAAAAAGCTTTCTGTTGATGTCCATGAATTCACTCATCCAACTTTAGAGGCTCGAACTGGTAACAGAAGCTACCGCTGTGGACTTCATTTGAGGTAAAATGTTGATATTTCTCAGCATTTTTGAATAAGCGATTTTAGGGCTGGCTGTAAACAAATGGCAGAGAGAACAAAATCTAGGTGCAGTTTTACATTTTTTATGGTATTTCACAACTGGTAATGCAAATTGTTTTCATGTGCTCATCTGCTGTCCTAGACTCAGCACAAGGTATGGAACAAGGGCTGGCGAACGTATAAAAGTGCGGCTTCAAGTTGGAAAGGCCAGCTCATGTGCCTTGTTGACCCATTGTGATGCTGATGTCTTTCCAACATCTCTCTTTAAAAAAAAAAAAAAAAAAAAACTTTAATGAGATATAATTCACGCATTTAAAGTGTCTAATTCACTGGCTTTCAGTGTATTCAGAATCGTGCAACCATCACCACAATCAATTTTAGAACATTCTCGTTACTCCAGAAAGAATCCCTGCACCACTTAGCTCTCGCCTCCCATCCTTCCACGTCCAACTCCCCTTCAACACACACACAGCCCAAGGCAACCACTAATCTACTTTCTGTCTCTATGGATTTCATATAAGTAGAATCTTCTACTTAGCATAATGTTTTCAAGGTTTGTCCATGTTCTAGCCCATATCAGTATTTCCTTTTTACCACCAATCTGCAAGACTTCTTAGCAGCAACTGTTGGGGCTCAAGGACGACTACCCTGACTCTCCACATTCCTAGGAGAGTTGCCCATATAAGTGGGGGGCTCTCATGGCCAGAAAATGCTCTCCTGACCAGGAGGCATCATAGGGCTGTGGATCAAACCCAGGCTTTGTCACCTGCCAGGGCCAAATCTACATCCAGCTCTGCCACTTACCTGGGTAAGGTATTGAGACTATTTCCTCATCTGTAAAAGGTGATGATGATAATATTCTAAGGGTTAGAATAACGTATGTCATTTACCTCTTAAGAATCTGTCACCTAATTGGTTTCCACATGGTAATCAGTAGACTTTAAGGAAAGATGTCACTTGTTTCATCAGTTTCCTTTTCTGCTGTGGGTCACCACAATGATTTTTTTTTTAAGCGATATACTAAGTAATGTGTAAAAATGTCTCCTGGTGTAATGCTCAGCCGCAATAGTAATTTGCAGGACATGACTCCTCCCATTCTTGTTCCTGTTCCTGGGGACTACTGTTGTGGATGAGGAGGAAAGAAAGGAAAAATCAAGCTGTCAAGAGTTGGGCTGGTATTGAGGGCCTTGAGTGTCATCTGTGACTCCTCCCTAGGTGACTACTTCCTGACAGTTTGTCCCACATGTGAAAATACTGACAAACACACGTTATTTGACTCACGTAGTTCAGTTACTACGTGTCTCAGCCACGGGGCAGGACTGTACTCAGGAAGGGAAAAGAACAGTTAAGACAGGCTGTGGTTCATATTTTGTGGCTTCTCTGAAGGTGACAAGCCTTGATGAGGGGTGTATCATTCTCTGCTACAGACGAATAATCAATATTGAATTATTGGTATTAGTGGAGGTGGCTGTGGTGGGCTTCACAGACAACCTTGGAGGGATAACGTGTTAACTGGAAAGAATGCTAGATTTGCCTTTTCAGGTTGTTGTTGGCCATGTGGTCCACGGCAAGGCATGGCATTAAATTGTATATGCTTTCCTTGCAATTGGCTTGTTTTACCTACTAATAAGTTTTGTCAACTTTACAGTGTCAATCTAATTCATAAAAATCATGTTTTAAAAATTGCTAGATGATACAGCTATTCCATAGTATGACAACACCGCACTTAACCTGCATAGCCTGTCTGGAAGTTTTTAGCCTTGCAAATGTGTCTCACACAATATCTTCATACATGCCTCCTTGGGCATATAGACAAGATACCCAGAAATGGAATTGCCAGATAGAAGAGTATTCGCTTGTTACATTTTAATAGATGCTGCTGCAAAGTGGGCAGGGTCTTTAACAGAATAGCAGGATGATGTGGTGATGAGGGGCACGATTCCTGTGCCACACTGTCTGCATTCAAATCTTAGCCCTGTCACTTACTAGTTTGCTTTCTCTCTGCCTCAGTTTATCTATAAAATTAAGATAATAGTCATATCTACTTCATTGTTATGAAAATTAGGTGAGTCAGCTCTTCTGAATAGTATAGTAAATACTATGTAAGTGTTAGCTGCTATCAGTGGCCTTGGGTTTAACATCGGCAAAATTACAAAAATGCCTCTCAAATCAGTGGAGCACAAGTAAGAGACTATAGGAGAGTTCTTTGAACATTTAAAACACTCAAATGATGCCAAGTTCTATGTTGGCTAATCTGTCCCCACACAGATAGCTGGTGGCATGGCTGCTGTCAGCAGGAAGCCTAAGGGATCAAGGGAGAGCTCACAGCGTACGGGCAGACCATGGGCAACCAGCTCTCATGGGGCTGATAGGAAGCAAGCAATCAGTGTCTTCTCACTGGGGACAGGAGGGATTAGTTCTGATTATCCAGCCTAATCCAATGGCAATTGTGTTCTTGAATTTGCCATGTGAGTTCCTGTAGATTTAGACACTATACCAACTGTCACTTAATACCCAGTCCCATATTAGTTAGGGGAAGTACCCTCCCCAAAGATGGTTTGGGAAATTTCTTGGTGGTGAGGGTGGGTGTGGAGGCAGACCTTGCAGGGAGAGACAACACATTTTGGATTCCTACTATGTGTCAGCCTGGGCACTTCATAGACACATTTAATCCTCATGATCACATTTAATCCTCACAGTGAACTTACCAGGTGGGTGTTCTTTCCTGTGTCACAGATAATGACTTGGAAGCTTAAGTAACTTTAAAGGGTTGATATAACGAGCCTAATTTCTCATGGCCTGCAAGTGGTAGAGCTGAGATATGAGTCCAGGTTTGCTGGAGTTTCACAGATAATGACTTGGAAGCTTAAGTAACTTTAAAGGGTTGATATAACAAGCCTAATTTCTCATGGCCTGCAAGTGGTAGAGCTGAGATATGAGTCCAGGTTTGCTGGAGTGCAAATGTTTGTGCTCTTTCTTGGGTGTGATTTCAGTGTTGTATATAAGAAATAGAACCAAGAAAATAAGCACATGAAAAGATGCTCAACATGTTAATCATTAGGGAAATGCAGATTAAAACCACAGTGGGATAACACCATATATGCACTAGGATGGCTATAATAAAATAGCCAAATATTGGTGAGGATGTGGAAAAGATCAAAAACCATTATTCATTGCTGGTGGGAATATAACAATGGTACAAACACTTTGGAAAATGGTTTGGCTGTTTCTTAAAAAGTTAAACATAAATTTACCAAATGACCCAGCAATTCCACTTTTAGTTATTTTTTAAAGAGAAAGGAAAACATATATCCATACAAAGCCCTGCATACAATGTTCTTATCAGGATTATTCATAATAGCCAAAAATTGTAAACAAACTAACTGTCCAACCAGTGAATGGATAGACAAAATGTGGCATAGCCATACAATGAAATACTATTGAACAATAATAAGGAACAAACTACGGATACATGGGACAACATGGATGAACCTCAAAAACATTCTCATTATGCTCAGTGAAACAAGCCAGACACAAGAGACCACATATTGTATGAGGGGGTCTTCAAAAAATTCACAGAAAGATTCAGATTATCTTTTACTCCCATTTTTCCATAAACTTTTTGAAGTACCCTGTATAACTCTATTTATATGAAATTTCCAAGTGAAGCTATAGAGACAGAAAGTCAATTAGTGTTTATTGGAGGCAAGGGCAGTGGGAAAAATGCTAATTAATAATAAATGTGCATGAAGGATCTTTGGGGATGATGAAAACATTCTAAAACTGATCTATGGTGACAGCTTTGCAACTTGGTAAATTTACTTAAAAAAATCGATGCATTGAACACTTAGAAATGGTGAATTATATGATATACAAAATATGTCTCAATAAAGTTAATTTTAAAAATAGAAGCAAGAAGGAAACAAACATTTCATGAGCACCTACTATATTCACTGTGGCATTCCTTCTGACAGCAAAACATGGACAGCAACCTAAATGTCCATCAATAGGAATCTCTCTACAGTATATGTAAAGAATGGGGTCTCTTTTTTAAATAGCAATGGACATTTAAAAAGAATGAGACAGTTCTATATGCTCAGATATGGAATAATCTCTAAGATACATTAAGTGATATAAACATGTGGAAGTGCAGAGACTGTATCACTTACATAAGGAAGAAGTAGAATCTAATATGCTTATTTGTACATGTAACGACTCTGGAAATACACAAGAAACTGGTAGCCCGAGAGGAGGCCTGAGGGTCTGGGGAAAGGAGGACTTGACCATGGAGGACAGTGATCGTCTCTGTATATCCTTTTGGATATTTTGAATTTATATGTTACCTAATAAACAGAATTTAATTTTAAAATATTGATAGTGAGCACCTCCATGCGCCCAACAGTGTGCTGGGTGCACAGTGTTTGTCAGATAGACATGGTGAATGCCAAACTGCCTGCCATTCTCTCTGGATTTGTTTTGGACTTTCTGAAGGTGGAATAGAGTCTTCCTTCTCATACTCCTTTCTCCTGTTATTTAATATCTGTGGCAGTTTTCAGTTCTTTAAGGGAAGGCTTTAGCTCAAGGTTAAATGAAACCTGTGTGAGAGTTTGGTACCTCCTCTGATTTTACAATTCAAAAACGCACATGAAACACAGATTGGTTAAATGACGTTTCCAAGGTCACATGGCTTGTTAGTGCCAGAGCCCAGGTTTCTTGATTCTGATTTTCAATTCATTATAGTGAAAGGACACATTCAGCATACTCTTACTCACCGATTGGTTCATTAACCGAAGCCTAAGCCAATCAGCACGTGGCACTCTACGGAAAGTAGTCAGGGGTGTTCGGATCAGTGCAAAGCTTAGTCTTTCACTTAGTCCTCAACAGGAAAAAGAAAGCACGTGGACCCCAGCTGAGGCCCATGACTGTCTAGAGACTGTGCATAGGCTGGCCTGAGGTTGAAACTAAATCAGAGAGGAGCAGAGTCTCCAGAAATGCAGGAACACACCGAGGGTCCTGACCAAACTCGTAGACTTTTCCAATGTGTGAGCAATAAATCCGTGTTATTGTTTAAGCTAAGTTGAGATTATCTTTGTTGCTGTTACTTTCAGAAGACATACTGAAACGTCCATGCCCTCTCCTCCTCAGCCCAGGGTGCCTGGAATTCCTACCACTGGCTCCATTCCAGATCTCTATGTCGGACACCAAGTTACATACAGAAGTAACGGATTTAAGATCAGAGGGCTTAAGCAAAGAATGCTTTTCCAAGAGGGTGCTGGGGAAAACTGAAAAGCATAGCCCAACAAAACTAATTTCTGAGTTCTGTATTTATCCTCTTTCTGCCCTCCGTGTTTTTATTTTGTTTTTCTTGTTTCCTTTACACAGTTGTATCTGTTCAGATCACCCCAGTTTTCAAACCCTAGCTCAAATGCTAGCTTCTTTTTGAAGTCTTCCCTAATATCCTCAGCTGTAAAAAACAGCCCCCTCTGAACTACAGAACATTCGCCTTTGTGTGTGGCCCCTACACTCAGTATCCCCCCACAGACAACGGGACTGTAAACTGTTTGCCGGCAGAGGACCTGATAGATTTATCTTTTGTGTTCTCCACAGCACCAGCACATTGTGTCTTTGGCCTTTGACACCTCTGAGAAGCCAGGCCAAGTTTAGTAATTGAAAGGAACAAGCGCAAATAGGTTTTCTTCAGGAATTGCAGGCCACACTGATGGCTAAAGCAGTGGTTCTCAGAGTGTGCTCCCTGGTCCACACCATCAGCATCACCTGGGAAAGAATAAGACATGCAAATTCTTGGGACCTTCAGAATCAGAAACTCTCGGGGTGGAGCCCAGCAACCTGTGTTTTAACAGCTGTCAGATTCTATTGCATATGGAGATCTGAGAACCACTGGACTCACAGGAAGGTCTTAAATGGGGGATTGTGGAGCAAATGAGCCTGGCGATGTGAGAGCAGGGCTGAAGATCCAGTGAAGATCAAGGTGAGTTGTGTGGCCCCAGATGTGACGAAGCAGCCATGGAGATGGCCCTCGAGAGGTTAACTGCAACATATCCAGACCTGAACTATCCAGAACTAGCTTCTCTTCAATCTGGTATCCTTCTCTGTGACCCGATGTCTGAAGTATCCTGATCAGTTTTATCTGTTGGGGCCATGCCAGGTGGGCATGCATCTGCAGAAATCCCAATAAGGGCTCTAAACATTTTTAAATGTGCTTTTCCCTCATTTAGGTCGGGAATTTATTCCTTTGTTTCTGCCAACCCTAAGGTGACCTCATCTCTTTCTCCCACATTTCTTTATATTTCTGCATTTTCAATTTTCTTTTTTGGCAGAATTAAGCCCAGAATAACAGGATTCATTGTGAGCCTGTTAGTAACTGAAGCAAAAATATATATATATCCAGACACTCTGATGTGTCTGGGAAAAAGCTGTGGGGTGTCTCAATAAAAGCAAGGGGAACAAGAAAGACATCTGATGAAGTTCCTTGAAGCTATCCCACAAGCCCTGCTCGTGTTTCGTGTCTGCCCCCTCCCGTGCCTGACTCAGCCTTGCTCCAGAACAAGGGAGCATCTGTTCATTGTGAACTTTCATCACTGGCCTCTCAGTTCTAGCCCACAGTGTGACCCCTAGACTGGAAACCACACCGCTCCTGAGATGGCCCACCCAGCTACCCAGCTGCTGTCTCTGCTCAGCCCCACCGATGGCTAGTCCACCTTGGAGACTTGTCACCCCCATCCCCATCACTCCCCAGTGCCTCCATTTAATCAATGCGAGGCTTCAACTGTCATCTTTGAGGAAAGGCGGGCTTTTGCCTTAGTTTCCTTAATAACCACAGGCAGCATCTTGTATACACAGATTTGTCTTACCTTTCATTACCATGGATTTCTAAATACTCATATTTATTTATTTGTTTGTTTGTTTAAAAATGACTGGTAAGGTGATCTTAACCCTTGACTTGGTGCTGTCAGCACCACACTCTCCCAAGTGAGCCACGGGCCGTCCCCTAAATACTCATATTTAAATATGGTACTAATATGTATTAAAAAGCATTCTCAGGTAATGTTGATAAATCTCTGCCTCTGTTTTTAGATAATAAACATATCAACTATTTTCAGTAAAAAATATTTTTTCTTATGTATCTCAGATGCATTCTAAAATATAATCCTTTTTTCTTTTTTGACCGGCAAGGGGATTGCAACCCTTGGCACAGTGTGGTCTGCACCACACTCAGCCAGTGAGCACACCAGCCATCCCCATATAGGATCCGAACCTGCGGCCTCGGCACTACCAGCGCCACATTCTCCCGAGTGAGCCACGGGGCCGGCCCTGATCCTTTTTTCTTATCTTGCTTTCAAATGCATTGTTTCCAAGTACTGAACTTTTGTCAAAGAGTTTGATTTTCTGTGTTATGTTTGTTTCATCGTTGATTGCACTGATGTCAATAATGTGTAGTGTCTATTACTTTATATTGTTTATATTACAATAGTATCCTGAAGTTTTAGGGAAAGAAAAGAGAGACAGAAGCTTTTAACTAACCGAGGTGAAGAACTAACTTTAGTTGAGAAACTGCAATGGGATAGATACTTCAGGTATCTATCATCTAACTCCCCATCAACCCTCTCAAAGTGTATACCATCGTCTTAATTTTACAGATGAGGAAACAGGGGTTCAGACAGATTCAAAAACTGTGCTACAGTCAAGAGTTGATCCCAAATCTGACTCTAAAGCCTGGGCTTTCTTCCTCAGGACCACCCTACTTCCCCACCTCCATCCAGATTAGGATGCTCTCTCGACTGCATGCTCCTTGCATAGGCTGATACCTCTGTGTATGTGTGCATGGGGCTGTCAAAAACTAATGAAATTGGGCCGGCCTGTGGCTCACTCGGTAGAGTGCGGTGCTGATAACACCAAGGCCACAGGTTCGGATCCTATATAGGGATGGCCGGTTTGCTCACTAGCTGAGCGTGGTGCTGACAACACCAAGTCGAGGGTTAAGATCCCCTTACCGGTCATCTTTTAAAAAAAAAAAAAAAAAAACTAATGAAATTGGATGGAAATAACTTTACATGTGATGAAAATAGGAATTC
The DNA here is from genome assembly GCF_000696425.1 of Galeopterus variegatus. NCBI lineage: Eukaryota > Metazoa > Chordata > Mammalia > Dermoptera > Cynocephalidae > Galeopterus > Galeopterus variegatus. The sequence continues at coordinate 126,439 of NW_007731688.1, forward strand.
CACCCTACCTAGAAAACTTCCCAAAGTTGTGATCGAACGTTTTGTCAAAAGTTGAACAAGGCAATGTAATTTGGGAGCTAACATGCATTTAGTTTGTTTTAAATCCTGATTTCCAAGATCTGAAAATGCTTATTGGCCATCCGTGCCTTTGAAAATAGGGTTTGTCATGTTGTTGGTTCAGAAGGTAGCTCACTACATCCTTGGTTTCAGTTCAGAAGCGTCACAGCACAAAAGCTGGTTTCATTTACCCTTAGCTGGTAGGCTGTTATGAAACGTATCATGTATCTTTCAAGCAGTAAGACTGACATACCATTCCTAGTTAATTAATCTTCAAAATTGAAGGCTATCTTTACTTAAGGAAAAGGTTGTGAGAAGGAAATAATTAGAACAGAAGCAGCTCTACATGCTATTATTACTTTTATCTATTTAAAAATGATTGTCAGATGTCTGTAACTGACACCCTTAATTGGTGGTTTTAAAGTTTAGATGTGTTCACTAACATGTAATGTGATGGTGTTGCCATTTTATCAAAGGATTTTTTTTTTGGCTGAGTTTTTGCTTTAAATTAAAAAAAAAAATCTATATAAAGTCTCCATGAGTGCTTGCATCAGCCATTTTGAAATGCCTGATAGCGTTTCAGCAACTTGCATCCCCTGTTGTCAGGTGAGATACAGCTGTGTCCACCCAGAAAGGGGAGATTCCCAATCATTCAGATAATCCAAGGTAAAAGGAAAACCTTTTGACTAAAATACTCAAATATTTCAGGCAGAAGTATCTGGGGCCTGAGATACCTGGAAAGTTGCCTCAATTTTTAATGTTACTTTTGCAAAGCCTTTACAAATCACTCCTTTGAGTCACCCTCTGTGTTTGTTTTTTTCTAATTGTTAAGACAGACATGATGTGGAAGAAACTATTTTTATTATTGTCAAGTCAAAATAAACAAACATTTAAAAATAATAATTTTCCAAAAGAGTCAGAATGGACTTAAACTACAAGACTGTGAGAATTTGGCCACTTTAAAACCCAGATATTCCATAGAGCCCCTACTTGTTTTACCTTGTTCTGCTTCATAAGGAAACAATCTGCTTTGTTCTTTGTTGTAGAAAATGTAAACAACTATATATTTAAAGCCACAGCCATTTCTTACATAAAAACCAAAGTCTAATACTTACTTTTAAATACTCTTTGTCCAAGAGATGTTATAGGAGGGCTGGCTCGGCTGTGGGCTCCCCAGGCTGTGTGTCAGGCATTGACTGGGTGTCCCTGTTCCTGAGACAGGAATTCAAAGGAGTTACAGGGTTCAGGGTCTGTTCCACGAATGGGTCAAAGCACAGTTGTGTCCGTTTCCAGAAAAGCTTGTGTCTTCCTAAGAGGGAAAATTCCGTGCCCAGGGAAGGTCTGGAGGAAGAGCATTTTTTCCCTGCCCCTGAATGAACTGAGCTGAAGCTGGAGAATACTTTTTAGCATCCCTGTGATGAAACTTGAGGGCTGTTTCTGCAGTAGGTGCGACACTTGTTGTTGACGCCACCAGGGAGGCCCTGGCAAAGGTGCCTGACGAAATGCAGCCCCAGTGAGCTGATGAAACCCAGACGAGCTGTCACTGACTGCTGCTCAAAGACAGAGCAGCTTTTTGCAAAGCCTGTGCAGGACCTCGGGTTTAGTTGTTCGCTTCTTAGGAAAATAAAAAGTATCTGCCTGATACAGTGATTAAGGCCAGAGTAACACAACCGTAAGGCATTTGAAGTACACGTAGGAAACCCACGGAGGGTGTGGAGAGGAGGTGAAAATAAGAGTCACATGTCGTTCACTTAGAACTGGTATTACAGTAGTCCTTTGAGGTTCTCTGAGAAAAGCAGAAGCCACAGAAACAAGGCAGGAGCCCCCTCCTGTCCCCTCCCACTTCTCTCTCTCCACCTCCCCTCCCTTCTCTCTTTCACACACACCCTCTTCTTATTTTCAATACAGTAGTAGGAAAAAAGAGAATTCACAAAGGTTAGAAAAAATCCATAGATGAAATACCATGGGCCCTATTCTTTCCAATTGCCAGGAATTGTTCTTGTTGGCAAAGTAGATTTTGCAATGCAGGCATTTCTTTTTTTGAATCTTGTCCAAATCCAAGAAAGAACATAGAAAATCCAGAAGTATCCTTCTGCAACCCCTTTGGCTCTCTAAAAAAGAATTCCAGTGTATGACACCTGGAAGCTGACAGCTTCGAAAGCAACCTCTTGTGAGACTCCTGGAGACGGCTAAAATTAGCAGCTCCAAGTATGTGACTTTGAAAGGGACAGAACTGTAAACACTCACTCTGTGATGAGCACTATAATCCTCAAAAGCAAATTGTTTTTATACAGCACAGTACGTGTGTCACTATTCCTTGATGAAATGAAATTTTCACAAGACAAAAAAAATCGTCATCTAAAGTGGATTAAATATCAGGAAGTGTAAGGTTGATGTGATCTGCTTTTCAGCTTTATCTTCATATGAGAAGAAAGATATTGAAAGCTGAGATACTCTAGAACAATGACTGTCTCTTTGGCAACACACCTATGAAATTCAACAGAATGCAGAAATGACCAAGTCTTTGTGACTGTTAGTTTTGCAGAAAGCTGGGTCTTCACAGTGTCAGATCTTTTCCAGAGAAGAGGAGATAACTTTAAGTTCGGAATGAACAGAAGAGGAAGGCGTGGTGATAAAGAATAAACAAAAGCTGTCACAAAGAGGAGGAGAGAATAAAGCCAAAAGTGATCGAATGTTTCGAAGCGATAGATAAATGTGAGGTGCTTAGGAAAGAAGAGTTGCCGGGGAGTTCTTAAATGGAAAAATTGAAACTCACTATGAAACAATTTTGTTCCTCAAAAACAATTTGAAAGACCAATTCCCTCAACTCCTAACATTCATCTTCTAGTAAAATATACATGTAAGGAGCAGAGGGCTTTATATATATAATGAATTTAATTGTATTCATTGTAATTATTCATCTCATTAGCCTGCAGAGTTCCTATTTTAACCTTAGGTTTTGGGGAGCAGGGTTGGAAGAAAATCATGAACAGAGACCTTGGAATTAAACTCAGTTAGGCCAAGACACTCGTTCTGAATTTTCTGTGATTATTCAAAGAGGGTATGAAAAGAATAAGATGTTGGGAAAATTTTTAAAAAGGAAGGCATATATTTATGTCCCTCTAATAGCATCAAAAAATGCATGAGTTTGTGATTAAAAGTAAAGACATAAAAATGTTTAGCATCATACCAAGTAAAGTAGTATGGAGTATAAAAAAATATGTTTAAGTAATTTCTATTTTTCTGAAGCTATAGGAGAAGAAAAAAATTCAATTGTAGGGAGCTTTTCCTTCTGAGGATAGAGTTGGAAATGTGTTTTCGTATCAGATGTTTTTTTAATTCCCTCTCTGGAAGGACTTCAGGGCCTTCCAGAATTCCAACTCCTCGTATTTTCTTGGCTTCATGAATGAATGGGTGCCACTTGGTTGACTGGCTGCCCCAGACTTGCTGGAGACTGGGATCTAGCCAGTTCCTAACTAATCTGAATAGTTAAAGCAAATTCATTAGGTTTCACCCTGCTTTTCACTCCCATAACTTGGGCTTGGATTGGTACATAAGGGGTTTATCTGCTCATTTTATTCTTCCTGGCACAGAAGGTTCTTGAATGTTCATGGAGAATGGCATGATATCATGCCCTTCCCAGCAGAGCACATTCTTGGCTGGGGCTTACTACCAATCACATGTCAGACCAGAAGTTCTGCCAGGGTCCTCAGGCTAAGCTGGAACTGAGCGGGTCACTTCTGTTGCAGAGAGCTGTCAACATTTAGGGAGGGTCCCCCAGGCACCGACAGCTTCAGTTTCCTCTCCCTCTCTCAAAAATTCATCCCTATCCAGAGGTCCAGGGGTTCTCGTCAGTGGACGTGACCTGAATCATATGTTTGCAACCCTCATTTGGTTCACCTGTTTAAAACGGTCTCCAGTCACTCAGGTAGGTCAACTAAACGGCATTTTTTTCCCTTGTACAGTGACAAAAGAAATATTAACATACATAGGACTCTGTTCTCTCGTGGTGTTTTTCATTCTGGGTAACAGACTTCTATGAAATCGTTGTGAGAAGATGAAGGTTAAAAATATATGCAAAATAAAAATAAAATTTTTTTATCAGAATTGACATGTCTGACAGGGATTTTTCCAAACATGTGAACATTGTTTGGAACTTGGAATTCATTTTCCCCAGAGTATCAAAATTATAAATAGTAGTTAGATTCACAGGACACAAAGTATTTAATCCATCATGTTCCCGAAGTACTGTATTTCAGCTACCTGAAACCAAAATATCAAAACCAGGTTAAAATTCAACTTAATGAAATATGAGTCTAAGTACCTGAAAAAAATACCCAAACTCCCAAGATAAAATTTCATCATGGCTTATTCTAATAATTCAATTTCATCTTAAAAACAGCCATAAGAAAGCACTATAGCCCTCAGAAAGGGAGCAAAATTCCAATTCCCATACATTTGTATGTTGATCCCTAGGCCTCATTTCACAAATGCTAAGTAAAATTAAGTAGCTGGACAGTATATGGAAAATTAAATTTTAAAAAATATTTGCTTATGCTATATATACTAAGTATTTTATAACAGTTTTCTTTTCCCTTTTTTTGTTTTTGGCAGCTGGCCAGTATAGGGATCTGAACCCTTAATCTTGGTTGTTATCAGAGTTTTCTTCTTTTCTGTTCTCTTTTTCACTTAACATGATCCTGTTGCTAAGAATTCTTCAGAAAAGCCAGTACATTATTCTGTCATATAAATGTGTTATACTTTATTCAGCCAGTGTTTTACTGTTAGATATTTGGATTGCTTATACATTTTTGCTTTAATAAACGATGTGAAAAACATTCTTGTATATAAATCTTTGGTTGCATCACTCTTGTGTAAGGACAGGATCTTAAAAGTGACATTAGTGGGCCAAAAGTTATGAATATTTTTAAGGTTTTGAACCAGAGAATAAGGAAAAAACATTAAAGTATCCATGACATCATCCTGTATGTAGTAAATCCCAAGGAATTGACAAACAAACCTCTAAACTAATAAACAAGGTTAGCAAAGTCACATTTTGATATAAATCAGCGTAGAAAACCAATTATATTTCTATATACCAACAACAATCCAAAAGTGAAATTAAGAAAACAATTCCATTCATGATAGCATCAATAAGAATAAAATATTTAGAAATAAACTCAACAAAAGAAGACTTATATGCTGAAAGGCATAAAACATTGAAAACAGAAATTAAAGAAGATTAAATAAATGGAGAAACATTCCATGTTTATGTCTTGGAATATTGTCAAGTGGCTATTCTCCCCAAATTGATCTATACATTTAATGAAATCCATGTCAAAACCCCAGCATGGTTTTTGTAGAAATTGATGAGTTAATCTTAAAATTTATATGAAAATGAAATAAAATTAAAATAGCCAAAGCAATTTTTAAAAAAGAACAAAGGGGCCGAGCCTGTGGCGCACTCAGGAGAGTGCGGCGCTGGGAGCGCAGCAGCGCTCCTGCTGCGGGTTCAGATCCTACATAGGGATGACCAGTGCGCTCACAGTGCTCGCTGGCTGAGCGCGGTGCCACCAGTCTCAAAAAGGACAAAAAAAAAAAGAACAAAGTTGAAGGACTTACACTACCTAATTTTAAAACTTACTGCAAAGCCACAGTAATTAAGATAGTGTGCTATTTGCCCACTGTCTTATAGATGTACACAGTCTATTTAGATATATCAGATTTGAGAGTCCAGAAATAAGCCCTTACATTTATGTCAATTAATTTTTAACAAAGGCACAAAGATAATTCAACAAGAGAAAGGATTGTTTTTTCAATAAATGGTGCTAAGAAAATTGGATATCCATATGCAAAAATAAAACAAAAACGAAAACAAGAAAACCCTGGACTTAGACCTTTACCCCATACCATACACAAAAATAAACTCAAAATGGATTATAGACATAAATGTAAGTGCTACAAGGATAAACTTTCAGATGAAAACATAGGAGAAAATTGTGTCTTTGGCTAGGCAAATGAGTTCTTGCATATGGCACAAAAAGTTCTTATATATGGATATGGTATGGTCCATAAAAGTAAAAATTGAGAAATTGCATTTCATCAATATTAAAAACTTTTATGCTTCAAAATACATCATTACATGCCACAGACTGGGAGAAAATATTTGCAAATCATATATTTCATAAGAGACTTATACCCAGAATACATATTTTTAAAACCCTTACAACTCAACAATAGAAAGACCCAATTTAAAAATGGGGGAAAGATTGGAATGGACATTTCACCAGAGAAAATATACAGATAACTAATAAGCACATAAAAGGATGCTCAACATCATTAATCATTAGGGAAATGCAAATTAAAGCACAAGATACCACTGCGTACCCACAAATGGCTATAACTTAAGAAACAGATAATACTGAGTCTGATGAGGATGTGAGTAAACGGAACTCTCATACATTGCTGGTGGGAATGTGAAATAGCACAGCTACTTTGGAAAACAATTTGCTCATTCCTTAAAACATTAAACATAACACTACCATATGACCCGGCAATTCCACTCCTAGGGATCTACTTACAAGAAAAGAAAACACATGTCCAAACAAAAACCTGAATGCCAAAAACTGGAAACAATTCAAATGTCTGTCAACCAGTGAATGGATAAAACAAACTATATACATGTACTATTCAACAATAAAAAGGATAGGACAACTGATACATTCTGCAGCTTGGATAAACCTCAAAAACGCTATCCTAACTCAAAGAAGCCAGACAGAAAAGACTACATATTGAATTATTCCATTTATATGAAAGTCCAACCAAAAAAAAAAAACCAAAACAAATTTATAGAGACAGAAAACAGATCAGTGGTTTCCTAAGGCTGGGGGTGGGGGTGAGGATTAGCTGCAAATGGACTTGAGGGAACTTTGGGGGATGATGGAAATGTTTGAAACTGGATTGTAGCAATAGTTGCATGACTCTGAACATATACCAAAAATTGCTGAATCATACACTAACAATGGGAGGATTTTATTTTATGTAAATTATACCTCAATAAAGCTTTTATGAAAGAATAAAACAGTTAATGGATCCTCTGCTTATCTTGTCCAACAATAGGGCATTTTCTGATCTTTATTCTTCAGACACATTAAAGAGTGTTGGACCTACTTGGTAAACCTGCAACTTTGAATGATTACTTTGCATTTTAATTCCCATTAGCCTGAGAAGCAGATACCTAGTGAGTAGATCCTCCTGAACATGATATTCCACATGACAGATACCCAGAGAGCCAAAAGTCTAAGGCAAGAATTATCACCAGCCACCTCGTGGCACGCTTGCTTGCCTGATGGTACTATCATGCTGCTCCCTTATGTAACAAGACAGCCTGTCCCCTGAGGAACGTAAAGGTGGCAGGGAGAACAGTGTGCTCTAGGAGCTCTGCAAAGTTCAGGAGATGGAGCTACTGAACTCCTACTGCCTGCTACCTACTGGTTAGGTAGAATCTAGTGCCCAAGATGCTGTATTAATAACAAAAAAGGCATAGTAAAGCTTACCTTGTGTTTCATGCTGGCATTAAGCTGGACTATCAGGGAGTGTATTCTCAGGACTATAAAATTCTGACTCCCTAAGGAAAATTGCTTTCACTGACTCCTGTAGGCACTCTGCATTCCAACCAGACCCACCTCTTTGACTGTTCCCAAATTCCCTATATTGACCTCTCTGCACCTCCTTCACCTCCTTCACAGCTCACCTTCAGGTGCGTCCTCCTCCTGGCAGCTCCTGTTCCAGCATTCCCGCACCTCCCTTCTCTGAATCATGTATCACTCATTTGTTTCGACACTTTGAGTTCCTGGAATTCGTAAAATTAGTGGTAATGACGATGAGAGTTTTTCAGTGAATACTGGGTGGGAAGACTGCACGGCTGAGCTCCCCTCCTCCCTGGAAATCTGCCCTGGCCATGGAGAGGAGATGAAGACCACCTCAACCAGCTACACTTTGGTGGCTTCCTCTGACGACTTAATTCCATCACACAGCTATATACAATTTTCTCAACTGTGTTTGTAAAATCCTGGAGGGATCAAGGCCTGTCTTTTCATCTCTTTAGGATTCCTGCCCAAGTTAGCACAATACCATGCCTATACTAGGTGTTTACACGGATATTCCTTATCTAGATACATCTGTTCGGGCTTATCCAAGATCGATCTTGAAGTTCCTTTTTCTACGCCATTTCCATGTCCAGTTTAAAGAGTGTGGAGTCTTTAGTGCAAGAACAGCTTCAAAGGCCCTTCACAATTACCTAATCCAATGTGCTCGTTTTACCCACCCTAAAGATGCAGACATGCTCCAAGACCTGGTGGGGGTGGGGGAGAAGTGGAGAATACTTCCACTACATTCTGAAAACCACACCATTAAAATAGATTAATTCCTGATGATGAGATAATCACCTATTTTGCTGCTGAAATCATTATTTGTGCCAAAATGCTTTGTAACCCATTGTTTGGCTAGCCCCATCACTGCAAAAAATAAAAATTTTTTTAAAAAGTCTCAATTCTATAAGCACTAAGGATTTCCGCATTTTAACTTTTCCCCATACAGTGAAGCTGAAATACAATAACAAAATAGCTTTCCATTTTTATCATTAACAAAGCAACCTATTCCTTTACTCCATTAAAGTTTTGAAAACAAATATCAATGTCAACGTCTTAATTTTCTTGTTACCTCTCTCCAACCAAGCTCTGCTTGCTCTCCCTTCTATCACCAGCGATGACTACAAGGGTACTTCAAACAGTGCATGGAAAGATTTGCATTATCTTTTAATTCTATTTTTCCATGAACTTTTGAAGTAGTACCCTTGCGTAGTGCCTGGCTGCCAGAGGCTCAAGTCACAGTCTTTGAGTGAATGAATGGATGGATCTTAGATCCATAGTCTTTCTCATTCACTCTCAAAAGGCTTACTAAGTGGCACTGATTAAGGTGGAATGTAAAATCAATTCTGGTTTTTCTGAGAAGCCTTAGAGGCACAGCCCCAGCCCCAGGAAAGACGGAATTTTTGAAGTGTCATTTCTTAGGCCTTTTCTTTCAATTCCATTTTCTCCCCATTCCAGTATTCCCTCTGCCCTGACCATGCAGTGTTGTGGCATTCCCCCCCTATAATGTTCATTTCAATACAAAAGTAATGATGAAAACAAAACATGAACTGCAGGATATTTTCATCTCATTTTATTTGAAGTTTAATTGACCTTTAAAGCAATTAGTTTTGAACTTTTTGTATCAGAATCACCTGCGTCTCTTGTTCAAATGCAGATTTTAGGGGCCCAGAAATTCTGATTCAGCGAGTCTGAGTTCAAGACCACAAATCTGTCTTTTTAACAAGCTCCACAAGTGCAGTGACCACTGAACAACACGACATGAATCAGCGCTTTAAGAAATTTATAGGGCTGACCGGTTAGCTCAGTTGGTTAGGGTGTGGTGCTGATCACACCAAGGTCCAGAGTTCAATCCCTGTACTGGCCAGCCACACACAAAAAAGACGTTTATAGCCAATCAACCACCTTTCACCAGGTTGTGTAATCAATTTCTATCCAGTATTTTTCCAGTCTACTTTAGGCTGGGGTAAGTCTGTGATAAACTCATACTCACTATAGAGTTAGGAACTTGATACCTTAATTTTGGAGAATGGTTTCATTTTAAAGAGAATGCCCAAATAGAAAAAATGTTTACCTCAAAGCAATGAAACTCAAAGGGTCAATTTTGAGACACGACTATTATTGATGAAAATTGGACCCTAGGAGCAAGGGACAGTAAGAAGATACCCTCTTCAACACACAAACATGCTGTTGTGCTATTTAAATAACAGAGGCACTCAGTTACCTGGTTAGAGTTTATTTCCTTAGGTTTCCTTATACAATGCTAAGTGTAGACTTAATAATCTATCATCATGGCCTAGGTCACCAGTGAGAATTAATTATATAATTATTCATTTCAACCTACTTTCATTAGCACATCTGCCCCTGGATGTGTGGCCCTGACCCATTTTGTCTCCCAGAGCTTCCTTTGGCAAATGAGCACTGATGGTTTATGGGGCACTGTTTACAGGGTCCCACACTTCCTTTGGCAAATGAGCACGGATGGTTTATGGGGCACTGTTTACAGGGTCCCACACTTGGTTTAATGTTCTACTGTTACCATATTGAAATTCTCAATTTTTGAACAAGGGGCCCTGCATTTTCCTCATGCAGTGGGCCCTTCCAATTACGGAGCTGGTCCCAGGAGCAGATGTGCTACATGCCTCATCAGGAAACGTGTACGTGTGGGATGACGGGCAAGTTACTCATAGAGAGGGAAATACAGGTATTTTTAGGAGGGAAATTCATGCAAAAATTAATTTTGGTCCCAGAAGAAATATTGAGGATCTCTTTCTCCAACCTTAGAACTCAGCGAGCCATAGATTTTGCCTTACTTGAGTCTTTTTTAACCATCTCTGTAAACGTACATGAACCATATCACATGTTGGCTGATGGTGGGGGATTTCTTTTGTCTTAGCTAAGAGTGTGTCAGCTGTTTTACTCTTCTGGTGACGGATTCCTCTCTGAAAGTCTTTTGTGTACCCTCTCCTGCCAGAATTATTAACTGCTTCTAGACTTCTCTCATGGTATCCTTATATATGAGTCTTTCATAATTCTCAGAAAAATTCCTAGAAATGAAACTGCTAGGTCAAACAGTAAATGCATTTTTCTTCTTTTTCTTCCTTTTTTTTTTTTTGGTGGCTGGCCAGTTTGGGGATCCAAAGTCTTGACCTTGATGTTACCAACACTGCACTCTAACTAACTGAGCTAACTGCCAGCCCACATTTTTCATTTTGATTGATAATTTTAAATTATCCTTTAAAGAGTAATGCCAATTTACATTCTTCCTAACAATATATGAGATGCCAGATTTGAAACACCTTTGCCAATAAAATGCTGTATTAGAATTTTTTATTTGTTAATTTGATAGATGGATAGTTTTCTTGATTATTTAATTACATTTCTATTATTTAAAAAGAGGTGAAGTATCTTTTCACATATGCAAAAGCCATTTGAATTATTTCTGTCTGTAAACTGCCTGTTTGTGTTCTTTGCCCATCTTCCTGTTGATTGGTCTTTTTTATTGACTCGTAATAGGACTTTATATATTAAGGATAGTACTCTGTGTCCTTAATATATTTACCAGTTTGTCATTTACATTTTTACCTTATCTATGATATTGTTCTATGAAGAAAATTTTAACTTGCATGTAGACAAATTTACCCATCATTTCTTTGAAAGATTCTGAGATTTTTTTTATTTTCAGAAAACCCTTCCTATTCTAAACACAAGGACATTCTCCTGAAATTCTTTGTGTGTTTTTATGGTTTCCTGTTTTAAAAATACTATTTGAATCCTTTATATACTTGGAACTTGTTTTGGTGTGATACATGAGTTAAGAAAACATTTTTTTTCAATTGTCTCAACATCTAATTACTTAAAATGAAATTTCCCCCAATGATTCAAAATGTAATGTCACCTTCATTATAATTTAAGTCCTCATCTATTTGAAGTCTCATTTATGGTTCTATATTCTATTCCATTTATTTGCCTACCCATATGCTGATATGAATTATTTTAGTACTTGTGGCTTTCATAATCTATTTTCACATTTGATGGGGCTGGTCCCTTCTCATTACTCCTGTTCTTCAAGAATTTCTGATTGTTACCTGTTTACTTTCCCACACGAACTTTATCATCATTGTGTTTGGTTCCCTGAAAATCCTGTTGATGACATAATCATATCTGAATTTCAAAAATGTTGTTTTGGCTACAGTTTAAGGAACAGAAGCGCATGTGGAAGACAAGCAAGACATGCTACTGCAGGTGTCCACAAGAGAAATGAGGGTAACTTGGACCAGAATTGTGACAGTGAATATGGAAAGAAAACAAAATCAAGTTATATGTCACAGCATAAAAATTGGCAGGATTTGGTGATAATGTGCTCTGGCAGTTACGGAAGAGGCGGGTGTTTTTCTAGTCTTGCCTGGAGCAACCCTAAGATTTAGTCCATTTCTGTAAAGGCTCCAGCCTGCATCAAACTAGGGATACAGGGTTAGTTTTAGAGTTGCCCTAAAAATCAGGGTCCTCTTGGGAAAAAATCCGGAACTCTTCGGTGCAGCGATATCATGGGTTCAGACAAAACACCCCAAATTGAACTATCTCCTCCTACCCTGCCTTGTGTCAGGAATACCAAACCAGCTTCTGGAGCATTTGACAGACTGGGGAGGTGTACCCATAACCTCAAATCCCATGATTCTAAATGGCGCTGGTGTATTCTGAGACATTCTGTCACATCACATTTGGGGCCTGGAGAGCCAACTTGTGGCTAGTGATGAAAAAATACGACACTTCAAAAGTTTTCATTTTTTCAGCTCCTCGAAAAGCTAAGCAGAATTACCATATGATGCAACAATTCTACTGCCGGGTATATATCCCCCAAAATTTAAAGCAGAGATTCAAACAGATCCTTGCATACCAAAGTTCATTGCAGCATTGTTAACCAAAAGGTAGAAACAACCCAAGCATCCATCAACAGATGAATGGATAAACAAAATGTGGTGTATACATGTGATAAAATATTATTCAGCCTTAAAATGGAATGACTACAAGATGGAAGAACCTAGAAAAAATTAGGCTAAGAGAAATAAGACACAAAAGGACAAATATTTTATGACTTCACTTATATGTGGTACCTAGAGTAATCAAATTTATAGAGACAGAAAGTAGAATGGTGCTTACCAAGGACGTGGGGAAGGTAAGGGGGGGTTATTTTTTAATGTGTACAGAGTTTCAGTTTGGGTTGATGAAAAATTTCTGGGAATAGATAGTGGTGATGGTTGCACAACATTGTGAACTTAATGCCATTGAATTATACACTTCAAAATGGTTAAAATGGTAAATTTTATTTTATGTATATTTTGCCACAATATAAAAAGTGTATATATATATATATTTTTTTTTTTAAGTTTTCTTTTCTTATGAAAAAATGGGTCACGACAGAAGCACCTCCCCTCACCAATGGGACAAATTATGATCATGTGACCATGTTTATAAATCATATTAGCTCTCTGAGACCTAGGTGTCACAGAGTAGGCAAAACACTCTCTCACCCAAAACAATGCAAAATATTTTGGGAAACAAACTGTGGAGCCTGCATCTCCGGAAATCCCCTCCCAAGAGGCTAACCACAAGGGAGGAAACATAACAGGGTGAAACCAAAAGTTTACAGTCAAGCTTAGAGTCCATGTTATTTCACTCTGTACTAGATAAATGCAGTGCACACGTGCATTCAGGAGTAATAGGACCATAGCATTCAAGCTTTCTTTGCCTTTAGTCTTGGCTCCATATTCTAGAGAAAGTCTTGTTCCTAATGTCTTTTGAAGCAAGTATGGTGGAAGCATTCTATTAAACAGAAGCTATTTAAAACTCAATATTAAGTTGCCAGAATTAGGCAATATCCATTGAAGAGATCGGAAGACAGCTAGGGAAGAAACTGAGTTACTCTTGGTCAGTCTGGTGTTACAGATGACCACTGAGTTAGGAGGCTGTCAAGCTGCCAATACTACTATGATGCAAAAAACAAATGTTTGTTCCAGAGGACACCCTTAGTGGAATCTGTCATAACATATAGGAACATCTAAATGCATGAACAAACAATCCGTAGAGTGAATGATAACATGGTACTCAGAAAAAGGAAACCAGGGGCCGGCCCGAGGGTTCGGATCCCACATAAGGACCGGTTCCCGCTCACTGGCTGAGCGAGGCACGGGAGCGACGCCGAGGATTGCGGTCCCGTTGCTGGTCCCTGGTCCGGTGCGGGGGCAACACTGAGGGTTGCGATCCGTTGCCGGACACGGAAAAAGACAAAAGACAAAAAAAAAATAAAAGAAAAGAAAAGAAAAAGGAAACCATAATTGATTAATATGGTGCAAATTAGTGCATGGAAATTATTTATAGTGATAAAATTCTTTGACCGAGTTCCACAAACAAAGCAAGTTTTTATAAACACATGCTTATCACAGGGTTAATAAATGGGCAAAGGTTCACGCTTGGCTCAATGACAGAAAATGAAGGGTAGGAATAAAGAGAAATGCTTCTCAAGGGACGAAAGTCACAACGGTTCTTCCATGAGTCACTGTTATAGATGATGAAAATGTGTGAGCTCACAAATTTACAAGTCTGTGGATATGAATGAGCTTGGGAAGATGCCAAGTTAAGTAAGATAAATGTAAGAGGATGTTAAAATGAATATTCGGTTGAGGGGCCCTGAAATAGACACCCTGTTGTAAAAATGTACAAGAACAATGAGATGCAAAAATTTACAAAGCAGATGGCAGAAAAAAAAAAAGGTTATTAGACTCTTAAATCTTTCATCAAGGGAATAAAAGAGTCAAGTGTCAGAGATAAGAAAAGGGTTTTTGCAAGAACTGAAGGATGCTCAGAACCTCCTGCCACATTAAAGGGGGGCGTGCCATGCCCACCTCTCACCTCAAATTTAGAAAAAAGGATAACTCAGAGTATCTGATCAGGATACTCAGGATAACTCTGGGATAACTCGGATAAATTAATATTTGTCCCCTGTAGATTGGGGGTATCCTACGCTCATGTTTGATTCCTACCTGGAAACTGTAAAGATCAAAAAACACGTTGTGAGCTCCTTCTACAGTGAAGGTGAAGAGAGGTGGGTGTGTTGAGTGGCCTGGACTCCAGAGTCTGCTGGGATAGCCAAATGAGTGACAGTTTACTGCAGACCAGATGGGGGTAAGGGGAGGAAAAACTTTTTCTCTACCAACTTAAGTTCAATGATGGGGGCCTGTGAATTAACTGACAATAAACAGATTTAACAGGAGAAAAGACAAGATTTATTCACATGTTTGTAGGAAGAGTCAGTAATGAGTACCTCGCTGAATAGCCAGGGGTAAAGGTTTATATACCAACTTAACAAAAAGGAGGAGAGGAAGAGCTTCAATGGGGAAGTATAGAAGCTTCAGTTGGGCTTTCTGATGCTAGTGGGCAGCTGAATTTGAACTTCGCGTGCTAAGGGTCAGTCTTCTCTCAAATATGAAACTCCCTTAGAAGATGGTCTATGGCAGCTGTATTTTCAGGAGGCTTGGCTTAAGTTTAATGTTTCTCTGTGGCTACTGATTGTACAGATATTTTCATTACAAAGCAGTTTTCATACCACTTTGGTGAACTGTTCATCCATTCAGGGGCCTCATGCAAGAGAGGTTCAGTGCAGGGATCAACTTAGGTCTTGTCCAAGGTGGGTGCCTGAAGGGGCAATGAAACCTCAGTAGAGTGAAGCTGCAGGTACTTTGAAGTTCCTTTCCTAAGGGCTGAAAAAGGAGTAAATGGTCATTCAAAAGAGAGCTGCACTTGCCCTGGCCAGAGAAATCAGTGCTGAGGGTCAGAGTATTTATTTATTTATTTATGGTGCTGGCCAGTACAGGTATCTGAACCCTTGACCTTGGTGTTATCAGCACCACACTCTCACCAGCTGAGCTAACTGGCCAGCTCAAGGGTCAGGGTCTTTAAAGAACAGTCTATGAATGTGGCGACCAGAGATTAGCTCTAAATATCGGTCAAGTCCCAAGAGCCCACCATTAGCTCAACATGACAGTACTAGCCAGGTAAGACTTCATTGCCACACTTACATCTCCTCCCGCACTGCAGTTTATACCTGCGGGATCAGAAACCACACTTAGCCAGCTGCAGGGGATATGGTAAAAGTGTTAGGGGGAATGAGAGAGAAGCAGCCTACCTTGTCCCTTCCTCAGTGCAGGCCTCTTACCCGAGCTGTCAGGAGGAGAAGAAGCCTCTTCGATTTCATGATTTGATGATTACCCAGGATTAGACATTTTAGTTACTAATTGCAGGATGTTTTATTACATATAAGTGAACAGAAAAGTCACATTGCCTTAAGTTTCATCCAGGGTTGGGCAAGAACTAATGCCACAGAATGCTTTTAAAGCAATAATGGGAGTTAAAAATGAAATTGCATTATAATTAGAGCCTTTAAGTCCTGCTTGTTTTATGTATGGTTATTCACACTACTGAGATGAGATAGAAAAGCATGCAGTTGTAAATTTCAATTGGAAAAGTGTAGCCTTGGGAAGGAGTCAAAGGAGTCCCATCTCTATTCTGAAGTCAGTCCGCCCAATGCCTCAAAGGTCTCAAGCAAGAATTAGCCTCAGGGAAGTACTGGGTGCAAATAAAACCATTATTCCACTCTTTCTAGAAACCCTGCTGGTGGTTGCCAGGGATGGGGGATTGTTATTTAATGGGTATGGGGTTTCAGTGAAAAGTTTTGGAGATGAATGGTGGTGATGGTTGCACAACACTGTTAATGTACTTAACGCCATTGGACTGTACACGAAATGGTTAAAATGATAAATTTTATGTTATGTATATTTTACAACAATAAAAAAATGGTATGGGATGATTGCTTATCCACTTGAGAGCAAAATAAAATTATTATTATTTTAAAAATAAACAAAACCCTGTTTTTAACTGGGTGCTTTGGCAGTTAAAGCATCTTCAGAAAGATGTCATAAAGTTGGACACAATGCCTAGAAGGACAAATTGGCTTAGGCAGAAAGGGGAATTTATTGGCTTACCCAACTGGACTGTAGGAAGATGTGTGTGAGCTGGGCCCCAGGTATGACCTCTAGTAGGGACTGGAATGCCACCGACCCTTTCTCTGCCTCTCGTTTCTGCTTCTCTCAGTGGGGCAGTCACTTTCTCCCACTGCAGACTGGCTCCTTCCACACAGCCTCTGTGGACCCGGCCATCAAAAGGCTCAGACTTATACCCACAGCTTTACCTCCTGAGCAAGGCTGAGACCCTCTTCATCTGATTGAATGTCAGAAATCCCAGGACTGGCTGAGCTTGGGGGACATGCCTACTTCCAGCCAGTCACTGAGTTAAGGAAACAGATTGGTAAGAAATTGGGGGACCTATTAAACTGCACATTGGAAAGCAGAATTCCTGAGAACGGAGTGCTATTCCAAGCAGACAAAACAGTAGCCACTGTCCACCTCACAGTCCTTCCCTCCCCTGGGACTGATCCCAAACAGTGCTATGAAGCCTTCAGGAGCACAGTCAGGCCACTTACAGAGCTCCCTTCTGCCCTCATCTCTTGGGCGTCCTGGATCTCGGGGTTTCTCAGCTAACACTGGGTTGGCAGGAGTGCGTGGGGAGCAGTAGGATCCTGCCCTAAATCACAGCCAGTCCTCTGTGGCCATTTTTTTCCTTGTCGATGCTCAGCTCCCACAGGATGGACCATTCTCTATTCTATCTTGCTTCATTCAGACCATTTCTGAAACATTGTTGGCCAGCATACGGGACTCCCATCATCTCTGCTCCCACCCCGTCCTCCTTTGACTCATGTTCTTAGTCTTAAAAACCCAGCCCCCAAACCAGACTATGCTGTGCTTCTTTTGAGAGTGGATCTTAGATGATCAAATTATCAAATAATGGTTAGGGGAGGGGACAGAGCCCGGCCCTTGTTTCCCCATGTCCCTATGCAGGTCCAGCTTTGTCTTCATCTCCTCCTTAGGCGTGGCTCCCTTCTGCTGAGACTCACCCTGTTCTGTTACGCATAAAGGAATGTGAGAGAAGTGTCTCTACACTTGTGAAGACTGTGTGCCCCACCCTTCAAAGCTTTAGGGAGATAAATTTAGATGTAAAACAGGAAGTAATTCTCTGTGTGGCTGAGAGTGATCTAAGAGAAGTTATTGCCCCAAGATATTTTGAAGCTGAAGTGTGGGGGAGCGGTTCTCAAACATAGCGTGGATGACAATCACCTGGAGGCCTTGTTCAGCCCATATGGTTGGGCCCATCTCAGAGTTTCTGATTCAGTCGATCTGGGGTGGGGCTGCAGAATTTGCACTTCTAAAAAGCTCCGCAGTGAAGCTGATGCAGTTGGTCCAGGGATCGCACTTTCAGGACCACTGCTGTAGAGGTTCAAGAAGAGACAGAGAAAACCTCTGTAGGCCACAGGGCTCTTGTCTGCAATCGCAGGTGTTGGGCTAGGTCAGCTAAGATGCTCTTTAGAGCTGACATTCTATGATTATAGTGTTAAACAGCTGACTCAATACATACTCGTGTCAAACTATTCTTATTAGCATTAAATAATTATTGACTGCTTATTTTATTATGATGCCGTAAACATTTCCAGGAGCTTCAGAGCTCTGATCTACATACAACAAAACCTTATTAAATAAAACTCATTAAAGTCACTTAGTAAAAAGCTCGAATAACGGTATATTTTAAGTAAATGCTCTTTTACTCGTAATTTCAACTAGCCTCCTACAAAAATGTTTCAAAACAAGGCTTTCTCTGATTTTGCCTTGTAGAACAAATTTAATTGATAATTAGCATAAGGATTAGCATAAAACTAATGTGTAAATGCCTCAGGTATGATTTAAACTGGGTCAACTGAACACGTACCTTCCTCTCCCCTTTCCTCCAACAAATTAATCTCAGTTGCATTTTAATTTAATACTGTGTCCATCCTCCTGAAATAGCTATACTTATGCTCAAAATCTATTTTAGATATATAATATGTTACAATTTGAGCGATCAGTTATTTAAATGTCCCTCTCTCCCACCCAAATATATCTTATTTATATGTTAATTTGCTTTGTAAGTATTCCATAATCCTGGAGCCACTGGGATCATTGGCATGGCTGGTCTTTGATGTGTGGTCATTGTCTACAGTTAGTCTTTGATCATGGGCTGTCCTGCCTGGAGGACTTGATGCTCTTCCAATCCTATCCAGCCTTCAGGGTAGGCCTCTACTTTTCTATTGGACTTTCTTCAGCCACTGTAACTTTCTTTGGTTTCTCCCTTCTCCACGGTCACTTACCACCCAGAACCTCGGGATTGAAAGGAACTGTAGAAAACATCCAGGCCACACCCCCAGTCTGACCCACCAAATGTGTCCACAGGGTACCATGCCAAGGAATTCCCACATTCTAAATGGACAGCCCAAGTGATTTGGAGCTTTGAATTGATTTTTGGCACATAACACCTTGTGAAGAGTCTGCTAAACTCCCTCCATTAGGAATTCCAGGAGACCAACTGAGAGCAGGTCACCATTGAAGGTATGGAGTAGAATATTTAACCACCTTTCTACCTTAGTTTGCACATCTACAAAGGTTAAGGTCATCATTAACCAGGAATGGTCATGATTGTCACATTTTAAAAAGAAATAAATTACACCACTATTACACAGGAAATAATCATGTCTTCATTAGTCATATTTCTTTAACTTTCTGAGTCCATCATTCCTAATCCTCAAAGATTATTTCTCTTTGTTCCTCGTCCACCCCTAGGCCCTTTGATAAAAGTTTCTGGAAAATGACTGA
Organism: Galeopterus variegatus; assembly: GCF_000696425.1. Taxonomy (NCBI): domain Eukaryota; kingdom Metazoa; phylum Chordata; class Mammalia; order Dermoptera; family Cynocephalidae; genus Galeopterus; species Galeopterus variegatus. The sequence goes on from NW_007731688.1 coordinate 145,937, forward strand.
ACTGCATACACCAACGGTACAGAAATCCTAAAGTCCAAAACCTTGCTTTGTCAGTTTTCCATGTTTGTATTATTTAGCTCCTCAACTAGATCATAGGCTCCTAGAAAACAGAGGTTCTGTTTTCTGTTTTGCGTTCCTTGTCATCTCTGTCTGAGTGGGTAGCCAGGATCTGGAATTCTGAGCCTCCTTACCAATGTCTGCTTGGTTCCCAAGGGTCATGTATATGGAAGAGGGGCATATTACACAGGAGACATTGCAGGAAAATGTGCCTTCTTTACCACTGAGTGAGTCGTCAGCTGAAAATGTTATGGTGGGATTCTACCTCGATGGAATAGGATCCACTAATGAGGAACCACTACTTTCCCCTAAGGCCTGGAACAGAACTGGCCTTACCAGCGTTGTCCATACTTCCTAGCTTCTAGGTGTCTCCCTGATCCCACATTGCCTTTCAGCTGCGTGTCTAAATCCCCACCCCACCCCTCGTCTAGATGGCCTTGGTTCCAAGGACCTAGAGTGGGAGTACGTCTTTGTCAAACAAGACGCTAGAATGTAACACACCTTATTAGCATACTAAGCAGGCATCTGCACAGAAGAAGAGAAATACAAATATGAAGAAAGATAAAAGCGACAGAAGACTAGCTGAAGTAAATCAGGATCAATCAGGGGGTGGTGTGTTTCTACCACCTCAATAATCCTTTGAAGGTAAACTGGCTCGTTTTTCATTCACCAGCTCTATGGTCCCTTGATTGGTATATTCCCAAGAGACCTGGCTCTTTGGAACCCTGGCTTGACAGGCCAGCTCTGGGCCCTTCCTGGGCAGGGAGGGGAATTCAAATGGGGATTGGGAATGGGGTCAGGGAGCAAGACAGCAGTTCCCATGTGAGCAGCTGGTAGGAGCTGAGGAGGAGGAGGAGGAAGAGGAAGAGTAAAAGGAGAGAGAAAGAGTGAGCCCAGTAGATTGATCTTCACTCCCTTTCTCCTGAGCCCTCCACTGGTCTCCTTTGCTTCCATTTTTAACATTCTGACTCCATGAAGGCAAAAATGAAGAATCATGTAGACTTAGAGAACTTGGCCCCTTGACTCTCACTGGAAGCTCACCTCACCATGCCCTTAATGTCATCACCGACATACTGAAATACTCATTCTCCAAAGGTGGTGTGAGAGGCAGAGATGCTGGGCTCTCTCAAGAGCAATGACTGTCAACCTTGACTACATATGGGGCTCTGCTAAGGATTAAGAAAAACTCTCAATGGCCAGGCAGCACCCCCAAGCCAATAAAACAAGAATCTTGGATGTAAGACCCAAACATCGGTATATTTTAAAACTCCCCACATGATTCTATTATGCAGTTGAGGCTGAGCACTGCTACCCTGAGGATTATACAGCCCTTTTAAAGCCTGGCAACACATCAGGCTCACCTGAGGAACTTTAAAAACCACTATTGCCTGGACCCCACCCCAGACCAATTAAAGTCTCTGGGGATTGCAGCCCAGGCATCAGTAGTTTTTAGATTTCTCAGATGATTGTGTGTGTGTGTGTTTTGTAAACTACATATAACATAAAATTTACCATTTTAACCATTTTTAAGCATGTAAGTCAGTGGCTTTAAGTACATTCACAATACAACTATCACCACAATCCATTCCCAGAATTTTTTCATCATCTCAAACAGAAACTCTACACCCATTAAATACTAACTCTCCATTCCTTTCTTCTCCCAGCCTCTGGCAACCACCATTCCACTTTCTGTCTCTATGAATTTGAGTACTCTATTTACTTCAGACAAATGAAGTCATACAGTATTTGTCCTTTTGTGTCTGTGATTTCACTTAGCATAATGCATTCTAGGTTCATCCATGTTGTAGCATGTATCCGATGTCATTTCTTTTTAAGGCTGAATAATATTCTACTGTGTGTATGAGGGTACTTCAAAAAGTTCATAGGAAAATAGTATTAAAAGATAATACAAATCTTTCCATGAATTTTTGGTAGCACCCTCTTATATACCACATTTTGTTTATCCATACCTGTGGACAGACTGCTGTGGATTGATTGAATTGTGTCCCCAAGGTTCATATATTAGAAGCTTAATTCCTACTGTAACCATTGAGGGTGGGAAATCCTATTACGGTAATTAAAAGATGGGGCCTTTCGGTGGCGCACTGCTACAGTGCGCCACTTGGGAGTGTGGCGGCGCTCCCGCTGAGGGTTCGGATCCCACATACAGACCAGCCGCTCACTGGCTGAGCGAGGTGCGGGCGCAACACTGAGGGTTGCGATCCCATTGCCGGTCCCGGTCCTGTACGGGCGCAACACTGAGGGTTGCGATCCATTGCCGGTCACGAAAAAAGACAAAAAGGAAAAAAAAAAAAGATGGGGCCTTGAAGAGATGATTAGACTGTAGTTCTAATCATCCATGCCATAGTGAATGGATTAAAAATGGTGGCCATGGCTATGGTTCTGAGGGCTTTAAAAGAAGTGCACTAGAGGTTCTGCCATATGAGACCCCTGACTCACTGTAACCACCACTGAGACCCTCACCAGATGTGTTCCCTCAATTTTGTTTGGTTTGTTTTTTTTTTTTAGAAGATGACCGGTAAGGGGATCTCAACCCTTGGCTTGGTGTTGTCAGCACCATGCTCAGCCAGTGAGCAAACTGGCCATCCCTATATAGGATCCGAACCCATGGCCTTGGTGTTATCAGCACTGCACTCTACCGAGTGAGCCACGGGCCGGTCTGTGTTCCCTCAACTTTGGACTTCCCTAGCCTCTGAAACTGTAAGCAATAAATTTTGCTTTCTTATAAATCACCCAGTTCCAAGTATTTTGTTATAAGCAAAAGGAACTAGTACCTGGACGTATGGGTTGTTTCTACCTTTTGGCTATTGTGAATAATGCTGCCATGAACATGAGTGTAGAAGTATCCATTTAAGTACCTTCTCTCACTTCTCTGGGGTATACTCCTACCGGTGGAATTGTTGGATCATATGGCAATTACATGTTTAACTTTTTGAGTAAGTCATGCCCTCATGTGATTCTTGTGTGTAGCCAAGGGAGAAGAACATTGGTATGACCAGCATCCCTCTTATAACCTAAGAGAGTACTGATTGGTAGTTAGTAAATATTACTGAATGAATTTTTTCATAAATTGCTTTGTAACCCAGTGCATTTGTTATCGACACAAATTCAAAAAACTGTTATGTGAATTAATGCAGTTATTGCCTTGTTGAAAATCCCAACAAAGTGTCTCATGTCCATTAGAAATAACACCCCAATTATAGTTCCTTCCTGCAGTTAACTTGTGTTTCTCAGGATAATTTAAGTATCAAAGTTTCTGAATGATTTGCTTTGTAGATAATAAATTAGACCTGATACAACACTTTTTCTATCATAATGCCATTTCTATCCTAATGCCTAGTATTATTCCTGTCATAATGCTAGTGCTTGGATAAGTTTTCTTGAGCAGGAAGAAGGTAGCACTATCCATGGGTGTGTGTTGCACATGCGAATGTCTCACATCTCATAAATTATTGCCAGACTATTAGGCCCAAAAACCTCTACTTGAAAACTAACTGCAAGGATACTCACTACGTGATAGTATACCCTTCCTCCCCAAGGGGTGTCTACTCTAAGATATCAACTACCTTTTACAATGCTCTATCACCCTTTCTGTAGATTGGACCATTTCTTCAGAATTTACAACTTCTGTTTGAACACAGGAGCCAACTGGCATGCTCCATGTGGAGACAGGGATGAGCAGTGAGAGACAGAAACACATGCAGTCTCCTGATAGAAGTTCTTCAATCCCATACCTCTATGTATACAAGTCTGTAAAAATGCATACATGCATAAACATGCACGAAATACAGAAATGCCAGAGTGAACTTTAAAAAAAAAAGAAAGAAAAAGTTAACTGGTGTAAGCAATAGTAAAAACCTCAAGATTTGCCATTTTAGTGTGGTCTCTAATAATTGATTAAACTCTCCCTTTTTTCTAATCGTTTTATGATCTTTAGAAAGGTTCCTGCAATTTTACAATCATTCATGGCTGTGAGAGAAAAGGGTAATGGCTTGGGGCACCAGCTGGGGTCAGTCAGAGGGATAGGAGGTGCAGAGGAGATTTAGTGCTGCCTGGACAGTGGATTGTCCCAAGAGGAAACATGCAGCAGATGCTAGTTTTGAGATCAACTAGGTAAATTCTAAGAAAGCATTGTCTACAAGACAACCTGGAGAACCATGGTTCTGGGACACACATGGCAACAACAGTCCTAGTAAGCAAATAAATTTGGAGAAATGCTATAAACTGGCAAAGTCACAACACACTTCAGTGTAGTAAAGGCTCTGAGACCTAGAGTAAAGAAACCTGAATAACTTTAACACAGGGTTTATGAAATTTATTTTGCATGGGACACTTTTCTCAAGTAACACATTATTTCAAGGAACTGGTGTTCCCCGGGACATAACTTGAGGAATTTTGCTCTAGAGCCAGAGAACTGGATGTCTTACACGGCTGCTCTTGTATCCTGGCCCTTCAATCCCTGTTCATCCTTCCTAGCATCAAAGCCCTCTGTCAGCCACAGCTCTTTGCCACTTCCCTTCCCTTTACTAACCACTTCTCTTCCTTCCAAGACAATGTGCAGACCAGCCATTGAATGCCACCTGCTAAAGTCCACCTCCTGCACCTTTGGCTCTTTTCATTTCTCCCACTTGGAACATGTCCATTCCTTCCTTCAAGATCCAGCTCTAAATTCTGCCTAGGGCTGGCTGATTAACTCAGTGATTAGAACATGGTGTTACACCACCAAGGTCAAAGGTTAGGATCCTCATATAGGCCAACTGCCAAAAAAATTCTGCCTATAGGAAGCCTTTTCTGAAGAGGTCCACTTACTCCAAATGATCAGTATTTAAATCCTACTTTATTTAATGTTACTATATCACAGAGAACCTACTGATGATATATATTTACACAATTGTTCTCTTGGGAATAATTTGTCATTTCCACCTTTCAAATTTACTCATTTAACAACAGGACTAAATCTTCTAACAGCTTTGCCCTCTCTACTGCACTTTTACAATACTCCACATAGTTGAAATGCTTGTTTTATTTCTTCTTAAGTAAAACAAGTTACAAATAATGTATTTGAAAGTTTAAACAACGTTCTTTAAAGCATAGTGAGTCATGTAACCTGGCATGATCATAGACCAGTAAAAAATCCCAAATACTTCTTTAATTTGTCCCCTCCTTTCCATGCCCAGTATCACGGCTCTTGGCAGAGGCCTTTATTTCTCATCTTACACTACTGCAGTACTTCTTGGATCTCCAGTCTTGCCCTCCCTACATTGCTGCTTAAGCAATTTGAAAAACCAAAAGTGAAATCACTGTCCTGCCTAAAATATTTCAATTACTACCTGTCACTTACTTAAAATAGGATTTCTAAAACTTCAAGCATTTACCAGTTTTAGGGGTTTTAACATAATCCACATACCACCTATACTCTTGGATATTTAACATTCATCTTTAAACAAAAATCACATTTTAACTTAAATAAATTTGACATTACCCTAAATACTATCAGTGAAATGACAACTTTGATTGGCAGGTATTTTTCTTTTTGGTACTAAATTAATATAGAACTATAAGATAAAAATATTCATCCATGTAATACTTAAAAGCATCTTGTGTGGGCCGGCCCGGTGGCGCACTCGGTAGAGTGCGGCACTTGGGAGCGCGGTGGCGCTCCCGCCGAGGGTTCGGATCCCATATAGAGACCGGTCCGCTCACTGGTTGAGCGCGGTGTGGGCGCGACACCGAGGGTTGCGATCCCATTACCGGTCACGAAAAAAGACAAAAAAAAGTAAAAAAAAAAAAAAAAAAGCATCTTGTGTAACACCAATGGGGCAGAGATACTAGACTGCCTAGTAGGCACAGTCCTACAAGGATAAAAACTCGGTCCTTTGGCATGACATAATCTGGTCTTCACTGCCTTTTCATTTTGATCTCTGTCCTTTTCTCATCTGTATCCCCAGCTCTCCTGAACCAACTACAGTCTCCAGTGTTGCTGTGATGTTTATGGCTCTATGTTTCTGTCCCGACCCGCGGGATATTCAACGCAGACCTGGAGGGGGGAGTGGGAATTGGATGGG
>NW_007731689.1:0-6358 GCF_000696425.1 Galeopterus variegatus
TAGAGTTGAAGAAAGTCTGGTTAAGGAAGATAACAGTTTCAGAAATAATTTGTTGCCAGGTATAAATGGGAGAGGGCTGTTCAGCGGTGTTTAGAGCTGAGGAGTGGGCCTCTTCTTGTTGTGAAATGTGATTGTGTACATGGGATATAGGATTAGGTGTGTGGGTGTATGTGCGGGTGATATCCAGGTGTCCGCAAGGGTGAGAAGCGTAGCCATTGCAGTAAAAGGTTCCAGTAACTATCCCTGCCCACCTGGAGTCCCAGGGATCAGAGATGTGGAGTTGGTGCCCGCCCTGGCTGTCGCGCTGGAATATTCGACCCCCCACGCCTATAAGCGGGTCGTGACTTCTGCATGACCAATATGGGCATCCCCCATAGGTTTCTGGCCACCAGCGGCAGTAATCTCGGGTTTGGTCGAATAAGAAGCACAAGTATGGGCGAGAGGATCGAGAGATCAGCTTACTGTTTGTCAGTGGGATAGTGATGGCACTTTGACATCCAGCTGGAGAACAGTCCGCCATGGAAGAAAGTTGTTTGGTGGTCTTACCTTGCCCCATTATATAAGTTTCTCGTACTGTGAACCGCCAAACATACGAGGATTTAGAGGCACCTACTAGGCATAGTAAGAGAAACAGGATAAATGTTAACAGGAGTGGTCATTTTTCCTGTAATGGAGGGAGACTTGGGAGTCGGGATAAACGGAGCTTGAGGGGGTCAGAGGGGTGAGGAGTGCAGGCAAAGGTTTTAGTTTCTTGAAAGGGTGTGTCTTGAACTTGCAGGTTATGCGTAGGTTTTGCGGAATCTGTTGGTGAAGCCGGGAAGCAGGGTTTTAACCTAGAAATGTGGATCCATGGAGTTACTTGGTTGTTTGGTAGGGAAAGCTTGGCAGCTGTGGGAGTGCAAAGAATGACTGGGCAAGGGCCTTCCCACTTAGGAGTTAAAGGACCTCGTGGCTCTGGGGAAGTGTAGAATACTAAATCTCCAGGGTGTACTGTGGGGGTGTTTTGGGCGGAGGTGGGATTAGGCAACCAATCCTGGTGCTTCCAGAGTTCAGCTCGAAGATGGGAAAGCAGCAGGATAGCTAGGTTGGAGGGTATGGTCTTTTGTTTAGGGATGATTCCTGGAGGTAAAGGGGACCTCCCATACATTATTTCAAAAGGGGAGAGGTTTGAAGGTTTCTTTGGGAGGACCCTGAGTTTAAACAAGGCTAGGGGTAAAAGGCGGGTCCAGTCAAGGTGAAGTTCCAAAGAAAGTTTAGTAAGGATGTCTGGGGCTGGGCAGGAAGTGAGCCTTGACCTGTGACTGGTTGAGGTTTGGCACCGGCGGGCTTTTACTGTGGAGAAGAACCCGGAAGGGCGCCATATTGCCAGGGAGTGCCTTCCCCCTCCCCCTCCGCTTGAGTGCCCACGGTATCCTTACAGTTGTCATTATTTTCATTACTGGTGGTCTGATGTGTACCATCCCTGGTGAGATGGATTGAGGTGTGATGGTGAGGCATTGAGATTTGGGGATCAGATTCAATTCCTCGTCTGGTTTGGGGTTCCACATAAGGTTTAACAGCCTTAGCAGGAATCCATAGTGGGCCTGTGGGTGAGAGAGCAGACGCATACCCTCTCCCCCATGTTAACAATTTGACAGGTCCCAACAATTGTGGTCCTGTTGGCAGGTGGCGAAATAAAACCAAGGGTCTGGGTCTCTTTTTAGGAGGTATAAAGTGTCATTCTGTGGCCGTTAATTTTGGGGAGTTACAGTTTAAAAAATTTAGTGTAAATAGAGCTTTAAAGACCTGTTCATGAGAGGCCAGTCCTATATCTATATTATCCCTTCTTTGTTTACTTATTTGACATTTAAGAAGGCCATTAGTTCTTTCAACAATTGCTTGGCCATTGGGGTTAAATGGGATTCCTGTGATATGTTTAATGTTCTAGTTGTCACAGAATATTTGAAAGACTTTGGAGGTGTATGCCAGCCCATTATCTGTCTTAATTTGATTTGGAATCCCCATGGGGGCAAAGGCAGAAAGACAATGTTTTTTTAACATGTTTAGCAGTTTCTCCTGTTTGGGCAGTGGCATGAGTAAGACCAGGGTAAGTATCAATAGTAACATGTAAATATTTAAGACGTCTGGAAGTGGAATAATGAGTGACTTTCATTTGCCAAATTTCATTACCTTCTTTTCTTCGAGGATTAACTCCTCTAGGGAAATTAGATTTAGAAAACCTCTGACAATTGGGAAAAGCACAAACAATATCTTGAGCTTGCCTGTAAGAGATCTGATGCATGTTAGCCAAAGCTCCTGCACCCTGATGAAAAAACTGATGAGAATCAATAGCTTTCTGTAAAACATTGTTATACATAACAAAGTGATCAGCCATATCATTTCCAATTGATAAAGGGCCAGGAAGACCAGAATGAGAACGCATGTGAGTTACATAGAAAGGATGACGTCTTTTTTGAATAAGTTTTTGTAAATGTTGAAACATTTCAAATAAAAGAAAATCATTCCCCTTGTGAATAGATGCATTTTGAATTACCTGTAAGGCTCCAATGATGCAGGAGGAGTCGGCTACTAAATTAAGTGATTGTAAAAATGTTGTAAAGCTGCAATGGCAGCTGCCAATTCAGCCCTTTGAGTGGACTTATGATGGGTAGTAACAAAATGTTCCCAGGTTCCCTGTTCCTGCCATGTTATAGATCCCTTTCGTGATCAACCAGAACTGTCGATAAACACAGTTAATGCTTGAGGGAGGGGAATAGGGGATAAACAGGATTTTAATTGTATGGGCAGTATTTGGAGTCCTTGTGAAATTTTATCATGGGGTAATGAGAATTGTATATTACCAACAAAATCAGCCAGAGTTATCTGTAAAGACTCTGATTGTTCAAGGGCAGTGTAAAAATCAGTTTTAGAAAGACCAGGATTAATACTTTCAGGATCATACCCTGTAAGTACTTGACAATGGTGTCTTCCCCTAGTGAGTAAATGAATACGTTGCTCTAATTTAGTATATAATTTCTTTTTTTGTTGATGGGGTAAGAAAATCCATTCAATGACTGCTATTTGAGGAAGAAATTGGCAAAGCAAACCTGTGGGACTATGTGGGGTGTTTAAAATAATGAAATGAATGACTTGAGATTTAACAATACATGTTAATTGCCTAGAATGTAAAAAGGATTCAATCTGTTTTAATTCTAATTTTGCTTCTTCAGATAAGTAATGAGGGGAGGACAGATCAGGGTCTCCCTTTAAGGTATTAAGCAAATGTTGTAATTGATAATTTGGAACACCCATAGAAGGGCGGAGCCAGTTAATGAGGCCAAGTAATTTTTGTAAGCCATTTAGAGTAAAAGGCTCCTGAATATGGAAAGATGTACTTTGTGGCCATATATTTCTCTGAGTTATTAAAAAACCAAGGCATTTCCAAGGCTCCTTTTTTTGAATTTTATCTGGAGCTACTTGTAAACCAGCATTATTAACTTTTTTTTTTTTTTTTTTTTTTTTAAAGGATGACCGGTAAGGGGATCTCAACCCTTGGCCTGGTGTTGTCAGCACCACGCTCAGCCAGTGAGCAAACTGGCCATCCCTATATAGGATCCGAACCCGTGGCCTTGGTGTTATCAGCACCGCACTCTACCGCGTGAGCCACCGGCCGGCCTATTAACTTGTTTAATTAAATGTAAATAAACTTGTGATAGCAGTTCTGGATTGTCATGAGCATTGTCAATTTGTCTAGTTATAGCATCTTAAAGACGATTAATAAAATCTATATAAGGCACAGTGAGTCCCTGTCTAACAGAAGCAAAAGATTTAGTGGGAGTATTCCAGGGACTATGGCATGGCTCTAAATGTCCCATTTGTAACTGTTGTTTAACAAGTAAAGTAGCTTGATTTAACTTCTCCCCTTTAAGAGGCCTCTGTTCCACCCAAACCAGAGGACCAGGGGTCCATTGTAGTTTGACTGGTGGGAGTGTGGCTGTGGCCATGATAAATTTTGAAGGAGATGTCCCAATATAAATATCCCATTGAGCAGAGAGGTCTCGGCACCCTAGAGTTTGAGGTAGATCTGGAACATAAGGCATAATGGAGGCAGTTTGTCCTCTTGGGGCCGATACACAACAAAGGATTTTTACTTTGATAAGGAATTTTGAACCCACATAATCCAGTAAGTATAACTGGTGAAGAAGTTACTTTCCATAATGGAGTCCAATCCTTTTTAGCAATTATGGTAACATCAGCCCCCGAATCTGTAATTAAATTTTGTTCAACAGATAATGTCAACAGTGGCTGAGTCTTATCTAATCTTTGTATCAAAAACCCATCAGGGGAAGCAAGAAGTTGAAGTTTAGATTTTGTTTCAGGAATTCTGTTCCAAGACTTTATGGCTGCTCTAGTTGTTTGATCAAGTAACATGTCCATGCTAATTCGAACCTCATTTCGTAAATTTTTGAGTGAAATTAGCATGTAAGGCTTCCTGATATTTTTGTAGCCATACATTAACTGTTTTTCATTGTTTGACATTTAGGGTGCCTTGATTTCTTTGCTATTTTTTTTTTATTATTATTAAAAAAGATGACAGGTAAGGGGATCTCAACCCTTGGCTTGGTGTTGTCAGCACCACACTCAACCAGTGAGCCAACCGGCCATCACTATGTAGGATCCGAACCCGTGGCCTTGGTGTTATCAGCACCGCACTCTCCCGAGTGAGCCACGGGCCGGCCCTTTTCTTTGCTATTTTAAATAATATTGCAGTGAAGATTGTAAGGCCCCATAGAAGACCCTAAAGGAGGCACTCCCTAAAACATGGCGCTTTTCTCTTCCGGGTCCTAACAATCTCGCCGGCGCCAAGGTGCAGCCTATAGAAATCATTACCCGCCCCCGGCCAATCAACTACCGCCCCGTGTACTAACCACCCTCTCCCAGAACCCGGCTTTATATAAATGTGTGCTTCTCCCCCGAATAAAACGGAACTTCTCCGGTGAACTGTCAGCTCGGGTCCTGTCGTTCTTTCAGAGATAGTGATACAAATATCTTTGCCACAGTTTAAAAATTATTTTTCAATGTTAGATTCCTAGAAGTAGAATAGCAGTAATTAGAAACATAACAAAAAACCATAAATAAAGGAGAGAATACAGGTGAACGTTTTTATCAGTTTGCAATGGGGATGGCCTTGTTATTGATAACACCAAAAGTAGCAACCTTAAAGGGGAAAAAAATGTATGAAATTGACTACATAACAATAAAAAAAATTCTGTACCAGAAAAACCATTTGGAAATTATGATAGGCAAATGGCAATAAAGAGCTTACACAAATGAAAAAGGCTTGACTCACATATTTTAAAAAAGACCCCTGAAAAAATAAGAAAATATATGGCCAACAAATGACAGTTGGGATTGAAAGGATGTTCAACCCCAATAGTCATTAAAAAAACAAAAGTAAAAGAAAGATGGTATGTTATTTTTCAGTTATCAGCTCACCAAAGAAAACTAGTTCCTGAGACTATGTGGTAAGAATATTTCTGGAAGCAGTTTGTCAGTTAAAAATACATAAACTCTTTCATCCAATTTTGTCGTTAGGAATTTATTTTAAGGGCATTATCAGACAGGTGCCCAATGATGTTTACTACAGCATTGTTTATTGATTGAAAAATTGTTAACAACTTAAATGGTGATTTGTTTCAATTATGATATAACCATTCAATGGAGTACTGTATATGTGTTAAAAGTGATTATGTAGATTTGAACTTACTGACATGGAAAGATGTCCAAGATGTATTAAAGAGATATAGACAATGAGCAAATTAATGAATATGCATAGAAAAAATATGGAAAAGAATAAGCCATGATGTTAATTGTGTTTTTCTCTATTTAAAGGGATTATGGCCGAACTTTTGTTTTTTATTTCTTTATTTTTCCTGAAGTTTTAAAATAGGTATATATAACCTGAATAAGTAGAAGGGGGAAAAAAAGCCAGTTCCCCCAAAGTGAAATCAGTTGCAGCAAAAACAAAACTTGTGTTTTATTATGCTTCTTTTTGCAGTTACCAAAAATTGACTTCAGAGTTAGAGTAAAAATGTTACATAAACTATAATTTATAAAATGGATTTGAAAAATGTAATAAAGAGAAATGACCAATTGATGATGATGAAACATTTAGCAGAACTGTCCATCAGTCGCCTTTACAGCGAAAATGAGCTTTCGTCACTTTTTTTTTTGTCTTTTTCCGTGTCCAGCAACGGATCGCAACCCTCAGTGTCGCCCCCGCACCGAACCGGGACCGGCAACGGGATTGCAACCCTCGGTGTTGCTCCCGCGCCTCGCTCAGCCAGTGAGCGGGAACCAGTCTGTATGCGGGATCCGA
>NW_007731689.1:6713-9584 GCF_000696425.1 Galeopterus variegatus
GACCGGCCGCTCACTGGCTGAGCGAGGTGCGGGCGCGACACCGAGGGTTGCGATCCATTGCTGGTCATGAAAAAAGACAAAAAGGAAAAAAAAAAAAAAAAGAAAATATACGTCTCGTGTTCCCATAATCATAAGCAAGTCCTGAGATGGTACCTGTTGGGGAGGCTATGAAGGGTTGTGGAGAACGTCCCTTCCAATCTTCTTCTTACCATTGAAGAAACTGAGCCTCAGAGATCAGGTATGGGGGCAAGAACTGCGCAGGTGGAGAGTTCTTCCCACCCTGCCTGGAGGAGCATCAGGCTGCCTGCTCCAGAGTTTCTATCACGCTTATGTCTGAAAACTCACCATCGGGGGCTTGTTCTTTAGACTTAGGCATTGTCTTTTTTCTCTTTCCAATTCCACAATGCTAATTGCTTTGGTGAGTCTTCTAACAATTCACAAATAGCTCAGTTGAATGAATTTCCCCACATCTTCAGTTCCTCTCAACAACCCAAACGCAGGAAGGTTGAGTATCATGGGATGTGCTGGTGTGTGGGACTTTGAAAAGGGGAAACGATGCAGAAAGAGTGAGGGGTCAGTCCAAGACTGAGTACTTCCACCTCAGACTTTTGCTCAGACCGTGAGGACAGATTTTGGGCAGGATGAAATCATAATTTTTGATGCCAAAGCTGTTCACTGCCTTTTCTTTGATGGATGACTCTTGTTAATTAATGTGTTTTTAAGATTTTCTTGGTGTCGTGGATTAAAACAGACTTTTGGTTTGAAAGAGTAGGTTTATAAAATGTAACTGGAGCCATTTTTATCTGTGCTTTAATTTCTGAAAACAGTGACTGTCAGATATTCAGTACCCTCAGACAGAAAAATGACTTATCTGAGACATGATTTTAGTTTGGGCAAATTAAAGAATAAAATTCTTGTTCTGGGGGCCGGCCCGGTGGCGCACTGGATAGTGCGCCGCTTGGGAAGCGCGGCGTCGCTCCCGTCCGAGGGTTCGGATCCCACATACAGACCGGCTCCCGCTCACTGGCTGAGCGAGGCGCGGGAGCAACACCGAGGCTTGCGATCCCGTTGCCGGTCCCCGGTCCGGTACGGGGGCAACACTGAGGGTTGTGATCTGTTGCCGGACCCGGAAAAAAAAAAAAAAAAAAAAAAAAAAAAAAAAAAAAAAAAAAAAAATTCTTGTTCTGGGGGCCGGCCCGGTGGCGCACTGGATAGTGCGCCGCTTGGGAAGCGCGGCGTCGCTCCCGTCCGAGGGTTCGGATCCCACATACAGACCGGCTCCCGCTCACTGGCTGAGCGAGGCGCGGGAGCAACACCGAGGCTTGCGATCCCGTTGCCGGTCCCCGGTCCGGTACGGGGGCAACACTGAGGGTTGTGATCTGTTGCCGGACACGGAAAAAAAAAGACAAAAGACAAAAAAAAAAAAAAAAAAAAAAAAATTCTTGTTCTGGTATAAATCAACTTAGTTTTATGTAACATTGGTTTTCATTATTAAAGTGCTACAGTCACATTTCAGGAAACTTAAAAAATTCAAGAAAACGGATGAGATTGTTAGTATTTTTCTGTAATGGTATTTTGGTATTATTTCCTTCTAGTTTTTTTTCTGATGTATCTAAAATACAGTATAGTTTCAAGATTATGGTTCTGGCAGAAAATGGTAGACTAAGTAAAACCTTTTCTATTTTCATCTAATCTAACTCCTAAATGAGCAGATCTGTTATCTCTACTTTTTGTTTTTGTTTTGTTTCCCCTTTGCCTTTGGTAAAACTTAGTGTATTTAGCAGAAGGTGGAGACAGTTTCTTTTCACAGATTCGGATTCAGTAGTAATATCCTAAGTGGAATTATTCTGCTAAAAGAAATTCTCAGGGTTAAGCTTGGAGGAAATGAATCAAATGTTTTTAAACAATTCTGAGGGATTAGTTGAATTCTGTTTCCTAGGGTAGGAAAAAAACACCCGACGTTTTCACTCCAGCTCCTTGAATTTTTTACTGTGGCCCAGACTGATCCTTCTGTGTTGGAAAACTGCCATTTGGCTGGTGTGTGTGGTGGAAGGAAAGTGTGTTCTTGCCCAGTTTGGTTATTCTAAGAGAGCTTTTTTCCTTCCCTTCAGCCAAGATATGCTACTATTCCCTTATGCTTACTTTTTCCATTCTCTTCTTATTTGCAGAGTAGTCGGGCAGAGTTCGACCTGCCAGAATATTCTGTTCGTCGAAGATACCAGGATTTTGACTGGTTGAGGAACAAACTGGAAGAATCCCAGCCCACTCATCTCATTCCCGTAGGTAGTAAGTCCTTACAGCTTGTTTCTTACTTTTCCTGCCTAATCTTCCCGAAAGATGTTCACTCAACTCTCGCCCCTGCAATTATGGGTAAACACCGTCATGCATTTTGTACCAGATTCACCCATCAGATGCATGTAAAACATGTTATGGATCCTGTGTAGTATATTTCACAGTTTGGGTTTCTGATTTGCTGTACAGTATGCCAATTTTTTGAGTGGGGTGGGGTAGGTTTTCATTTTCATTATGACAGTTTTTTGAGGTATGGCAGTCCTAATTCTCATTTGCTGCCTCTTTAAGGGCTGAGGCTTGGAAACACAAGCCTTACCGAAGCCGTCTCTTTCACATTCATAGATGCTATTCTTGAGGTTTGGCTGGCTCCCACCAGGTACAGAATGATGCCTGATTGCAGCCGGCTGGGTTTTCTTTAGATATGGGTAACTCAGGGAGCAGGAATCTACTACACAATCCATCTCAACCACAGTTTTTCGTTTGAAAAACAAACAAGAAAATTTCCTAACCCTATTTATTGAAGCAGCATAATATTTACTTCTTTTTTTTTTTTTTTTTTTTTTTTTTAAAAATGACCGG